>NW_026651523.1:300000-435000 GCF_028751815.1 Salvia miltiorrhiza
TTGGTGGAATCTTGTTATTCCCTTGATTGAGGAAGTCGTTCAAAAGATATTCATATCCAAAATTTCTATTGCAAAGTTAGCTAATGATGTCTTCTTCATTTGGTGGCTTTGATGAGGCAGGTAGTGGTGTTGTTGAAGATTTTGAAGAGGCAATAGATGCTAATTGGGGTGGAGGCACTGGATAGTGGTGAGGTGGATGGCATAAAGAATGGAAAATTTGTTCCTTTTGTTGCTTTTTGCTATCATTGTTTTGTTCCTTCTTCTTGAATCTTTTTTTTTTTTTTTCTCATTTGTAATAGATGATTACTCTTTTTTCCTTCACTGGTGTTTTTCCCATTGGATTTTCGCCAGAAAGGTTGTAATGAGGCTCGACCCTTAGTCAACGTCTTTGTGCTTTCAAGGGTTTGCTAGGTTTTCTTTTTTTGTTATCTCCTTTTACAAAATTTCTATTTCAACAACAATATTAATTTTAAACTCAAGAAATCACAATTTTTTAAACATACTTTGTGTTTAAATATATTTCTTCAAGAATATCGGGTGGGTGACTATAATAAGAGAAATCACAACAAAAAATTAACTACTAGTTTGATTACATAAACATAATTAATTCAGGGTATTACATAAAATGGCCAATTATGGGCTGGTAAACTCCTCAGCCTTATTCTCCTAAACTAAAAAGCTAGAAAAACAAAAAACAAAAAAAGAACCTTCCGGCTTAGAGTATATATAAAATACTCTACACAATCATTCATATATATTTAAAAAAAAAAAAAATCTTAAAAAAGCATGCATTCGTGGATTTCCTTTAACCTCCGCGGCATTTGTTTTCCTGAGTGCAACCCCTATTGTAGTTGTTTGCAGGTGCCGCCGGCGGGTTTCTGAGCGGCGCACGGCCGTATTCCATCGCCGGGTACCCTATATGTCTGTCATTTTCCTCAAATTTCGGTTTTCTCGCACCCTTCGCACGCAGCTCCTCTGCCGCGTTATACTCCGTTTTCTCATTTTCCGCACTCGTCGTCGCCACGAAAGCACTGATCACAAGCAGCACCATCAAGCTTGTCGCCACCATTTTCCCCATTTTATTATATCTGTGATATAACCTTTTTTTTGCTCTCTACAACTTGTACTTTTTCTAATTCGATATTTCCCTGACGAATTTATGCAGTTATTTATACCAAAAAAATAATCAGTTTTGATGGTATTTGTTGACTTGAAATAGAAATTTGAGGAACACCATTCACTCTAATTACCCTTCTCCATAAATTGCTTAGCCCTATCTATTGAATTTCTATACATATTCGCCTCAACATTCATTAATTTTAGTAACCTTTTTAAGGAATGAGATTCAGTGTACCACATTTTATGTCTCATTTTGTGTCCCACTTTCAATTTTGTTTATTTTGTTATAAATTTTTTCTTCAATTTCAACTTTGTATGCTTTAATTTAATTTTGTGATTATTAACTAGGGTCTATTCCATCAATCTAAGGTATATAATTATTTTTTATCATTTAATTTCACTTTTATTAGTTAATAATAGGTTGATAAATTCAAAGTCATGGTATATATTTTAAAAAGAAATAATTTTTTGAAATAAAAATTAAATATAATTCATGGTATTATAATAAATTTTATTTTTATAAAAAATATTTTTAAAATAATAGATATAAGCATGGGACACGGTGGCACACATAAAATTGTGGGACATGAATCGCATGTATACATTTTTAATTCAATCTAAAGCACCCATTTCAAATTTTTGAGGAACCCTTTCTCCACTACACAAAAATAACCACTCATTCTATTAAAACATGTGGACGGAGGGAGCATTTTTTTTTATCTTTACTATCTCAATTGGTATATTTTATTAGTCCGCTTTATTTACTACGTGCGATTAAAAGTTATTTTATTAGTCTCAATTGGATTGAAACTTAATTTGGGATATCCCAAGACCCTCGATTATTTCTATCATTTAAGCTAGTTCCGTTTGATTCTTATCTCAATCATGCAAAGTAAACGGGTCCTAAAACAATTATTTTAATTCTTACTCTAAGTCCATTAGGATTCCACCTGCCTCCCAAAACATGCCCCAAAGTTGGATCATCGCGATCGGACTCTGGTGTTCAGTATCTTGAGGCTCCATACTTCAACATGTTTCCAATGATGGCATGTCTAAGCGAAGTATGCATTACACAAGTGCGGCTAGACGGCCTCAATATTTTGAATATGGTTAGTATTATGCTCCACATGCATTTTAATTCTCGAGTGACTGCAAAGAATTGAGACCGTTAATTTTGGAACAAATTTAAACGTTACAACACTTTTAAGGTCCTGTTTAATAAGTGGGAAAACAAAAAAAAAGTTCAGGCATAAGTTAGCAAATAAGGGTGTCATTTCATTCATAAAATGAATATGTGTGGCAATTTTAGTGCATATATATAGAGCTTTAATTATCACACAGTATCGTGTTTTTGTGCTAGTTTTCCTTTTTCTTCTACCGAAAAACTACAAGTTGTGGAATTTTCAGAATATGGCTATTTTACTCATTATTTTTTTTTACTAATTCTAAGTTTATGGTACGAATGTTATTCGACAAAATGACTGTTCCAACTCCAAAGGGAAAAAATTGTGCTTATATATAAGAGAAGACATTCTTTAACGAGAGAACTAAATGCAAATAATAGTAGGAAGTTTTTGGAACGTATATAATTCTGCTCCCATTGTTGTTCCGGTTATCGATGAGAAATAACTGACGAGGAGTGAACGTGATTGCCATGCCTACCCATTTTGGGCTACACTGGAGAATTGGTCTCTAGAGAACTTTGCTCAAAAGGCTTTGATGCGAATTATGTGTAGAGTCAAGATGTGTAAAAGCTGTTTGATAAAATGCGTAAATCAGACTTGAATGGGCATGCTTGTTTGAACATATGCCTGAATACAGAATACCAATGCAGGCAAAGCTTGGCTTGGGACATTGTGATGCAGAGTTTCAGCATGAATTTGCAGCAGAGGGGTCAACTTTGAAGAGCAGCCGACTGTGATTGAAAATGAAATAGCCCATGAGCCTTATATGGTTTCGAAGCCAGATGAGTCTAGTTTCATATGAAATAAACTACAGGTCATTTGGAGTTTTCTAGAAGGAGTTATGGCTGTTTTACTAGAGGGTAGCAGTACAGTCCGAAGATTGAAGAGTCAATGTCTTTTCATATTATTAGTCTTGAATTTATGAGTTATTCATGTATTTTGGAATATGAGTGGATTTGTAATCAATGTGAGGTAGTGAAGGGTTGTAAGAGATTAGTATATATATGTGTGTAAGTGAGAGTGGGAGGCATCAAGTTGAAATACAATTACTTAAATTGAGTCTCTAAACTTGTTTGAAGAAGGATTTCTTCTTACTTTTCTCTTAGCCTTTAGGTGGATTCCTTAAGGTGACGAGTCTCTCTAACCTCTTGGTGGATTCCTTAGAGTGAAGAGTTTATCTTGCATCGCTTCCTTGTGTTTCCTCCTCTCTTTTTCCATTTGGCCGGTATCACATTGTTATTCGTATCAGTTTCTGTATGTAAATATTTTATGAAAATTTAACAAAACAAATTAACCACAATATCTTTGCCTCTCAAATTGGACAAACCATGAGTTAGCTAGGAAATTAATACAAGAGAAGGGTTTCAAATGATTTTAACTATTTTTTGTTGTGAAAGGTGGCTTCGAATTTGGCTGCAATTTTGATACCTCTGGCGGTCGATTCCTCTGGCGGTCGATTCCTCTGGCGGTCGATTCCTCTGGAAGATGATCTCTCTGGCGTCATTCCTCTGGAGTAATTTCTCTGCTCTGAAGTCATTTCTCTGTTGGAGTCATTTCTCTGCTCTGGAAACTTTTCCACGCTGGTCAGAGGGATAGCATGAGTTGTGCAGATGAAGTATTATAAGTCGCGTTTCTTATTTACTTCATGTATTACGTTTCTGTTGAAGCGGTGTCGTTTCTAGCTCAATATTGAGTGAGTTAGTTAGGGTTTTAAATTCGATCTTTCACAGTTAGTGATGTACTGTAACAAGAAAGAAAGGAGCGTAGTTGGTGTGAGTGCTGTGTAATCTTCTTGAGCTGCGTTTCTCAAGATTTCCGATCACGTTCTGTAACTCCGGCGAACTCTCAAATCTGTCAATAAAATTTCTCTTCACCCTCCGTGGACGTAGGTCGTTAGTGGCCGAACCACGTACATCTTCTTCTTCGTCGCATTTTGTTATTCTCTATTTTGATCTTACATTTGGCGCCGTCTGTGGGAACCGATCCACAACGATGACTTCGGCTCGATTTGATTTCGAGAAGTTCAATGGGAAAAACGATTTTTCCATATGGAAGATCAAGATGGAAGCCACGCTCATTCATCAGGGATTGGATGATGCATTGAATGCTAAATTGGTGGATTCTAAGGAAGATGACAAGGGAGGCAGGATGAGTCGTCAAGAGATGGACAAGAAAGCCCGCAGCGCGATCCTCCTATGTCTTGGCGATCGAGTTTTACGTGAGGTGTCAAGGGAAGATACCGCAATCAAGGTATGGAAGAAACTCAATTCTCTCTATATGGCTAAAACCATGGCGAATAGATTGTTTGTCAAACAACATCTATTTCAGTTCAAAATCTTAGATGATAAGGATTTATCTGAACAACTTGATGATTTTCAAAAATCGTTGGATGATTTTGAATGTGTTGATGGAGAGATGAAGGATGAGGATAAAGCATTGTTATTACTGAATGCATTGCCTAAATCCTATGAGCATCTGAAAGATGCTCTGTTAATTGCCAAGGAGGATCTGATTACACTGGAAGATGTTCTTGGGGTTCTCAAAGGAAAAGAAAAGAACAAGAGTGCAGTAGATAAGCAATCTTCTCAGCATGAAAGCCTAAACGTTCAGAAGGGAAAGCCCACTAAATTCAAGAAAGCAAATTCTCAGGGAAAGAAAGGTGCTCAACAGAAACACAAGGATGGTGATGGAGAAGATGTGAAAAAATGTTTTCACAGCAAGAAACCGGGGCACATCAAGAAGAATTGCTATTCTTGGAAAAAGAAAATGCAACAACAGGGCACAAATCAGAACCAGAATTCTGCAGATGTGGCTGAGGAGATAGAAAACAATGAAGCTCTGAATGTGATGAAATCTACTGTGGGAGATTCTTGGATTCTGGATTCTGGATGTTCCTTCCACATGTCACCCAACAAAGAATGGTTCATCGACTTGAAAGAAGAGATCATGGGAACAGTCATTTTGGGGAATGATCAGATTTGTCAAGTCAGAGGCATTGGGAGTATCAAGATAAGAGTTCACAACAATTCCATAAGAACCTTAACTGATGTTAGATATATTCTGAGATCAAAAGGAATCTGATATCTTTGGGAATTCTAGAAAAGAAAGGTCTTGATTTCAAGTCACATGCTGGATCCATCCTTGTTTTGAAGGGATCAAATGTGATACTGAAAGGCATAAGGAGAAATGGCCTTTATGTTCGCTAATATTTTCACCACGCCGCAAGTATACGGGTAGTTGTAATATATGGAAGCAAGGTCGTATCCCACAAGGATTAGTAGTTCAATCTAGTGATTATCCTAATTCATTATGCTAGAGCTATTTAGACTAAACAAGGAGGTGAGTGGTTTGATTAACTAACAAATTCAAAGACAAAATAAGAACAATCAAACAAAGTGGATTAATTAAGTGATGAAGGTGGTTTAGGGACTAGACATCAATGGATTAGTAATGGGCCTCAAATTAGCTCAACATTAGTCTTGATATTACCTATTATCTAGAGTGATCTCCCAACTAGTTCTAGCCCCCTCCCGGACGACTAAAACGGTAGATTACGGGTCATAGTTACCGTCCCCGGTTAACTTCTAACCTATAACTCCCAAAAGCACAACAAAGATCGATAAACTCTCACCCAACTCTCAACCTCCCGGTTTATTGAGTCAATATGTTTCAAGCTCCTAATCTATTATGATTATCCTCTCCCGATTCAAATCACAAATGAGAAATGCATAGAAAGTGGCCAACAATCCATACAAGAAAGAATACTAGGGCTTGCAAAGATAATGACAAGGAAGTAATCAAGACATATATTAAGCATAATAATCAATCTATTACATCATCCATGAGCCTAATCCCCAAACTAATGGGGGATTTTATCCAAACATGTTCACAAACAACAAACCTAAATCAAAGAAATACATAAATGAAAGAGAGAGTAAGAAGTGACAAATCCTATTAATGAGCTTTCTCCAATCTTCTCTCCTCTTCAATGCATTCAATCTTGGTAAAAAGATGTGGTAATGGAGGCTAGGGTTTGGTGTGGAGGAATTGGGGAAGATGGAAAATGGGTGTATTTGAGGTTGGGGAAGATGAATAATGTGAGGAAAAGGGGGAGAAAGGGGTTTAAGGGGTGAAAAACCCGACTGGGGCCCACTTGGGGAGGCTCCGCTCTTTTCCCGCGGTCCTGGCCCGCGCCCGCGGCCGGCAAACGTGGGGGAGAGTCAGGGGACCCGCGGTCCCGCCCCGCGGCCGCGGGTGGTGACCGCGGGTGTCTCCTGGAGTCGGGGGCAGCTGACCCGCGGTCCCACCCCGCGGCCGCGGGTGGTGACCGCGGGGTACTGGGCGTATTGCGCAGTCCGCTCGTTTTGCTCCGTTCTCCCTCGTCCGGACTCGGATTTGGTCGCCGTTTGCGCTCAAGGATTCCTCTCGAGACGTACTTCAATATCATATCTTCAAAATCCTCCAATTAATCATTGAGGTTTCCTGAAATTGCTCCAAAACTACACCAAGATATCAAATCTTTATAAAACTAAATATTCGGGCACAAACAAGCATTCACAAACAAAACATGAAGGGAAATGACAACAAAACATGTGGAATTGAGGTACGAAAACCATGTTTGTCAACCCCCCAAACTTAAAGTGTTGTTTGTCCCCAAACGACGAAGAGAAGAGAAATAAAAGTAAACAAACATGTGAGCATGAATTGGTGTCATTTCAAGGGCTTCAAATTTTACAAAAAATCTTTCAAAAGTGCATCACAAGTAGAAATGCATTCCAAGAAGTCACAAGTGATAATGAGTTCAATATTATAACCTCCAAGCTTGAATCCTAACAAAGTGGATGTTTCAATGACACACTCAACTCTCAAGTGTTTAGAATGGACGTGTTTGCACTCAATTTGAAACAAGTATGCAATCTACCATAAGCTTGCCATTTATCCTAACTCTCTATACTTCAATGTGTTACAAATAAAGATCAAAAAGGGCTTCTATTGGGTTGTAATGAGGGCTCTTTGGTAAGATGAGTAGTTTTTTTAGGCAAAGTGACTCATCCCACAATCCATCAATCACAATGAACAAATCAACTTCACCATTTCTCTTATCAATCAAAAACCAAAATCCCTACATTTCATCTTTTCATCCTTAGTGATATCTATCATGGCTATGATTCAAAAGGCAAATCACTCCCCTTTATGCTCTTTTATTCACATTCATTTTCATTTCTTTTTCTTTTTGAGCTCATAGGGGATTAGTGATTTTCACACAATCAAAGCTTGATAAGCAATTTCAATCATTTCCCAAACTTTTTTCTTCATCAAAGCAACCACTAACACTCTAAGTTCTACCCCTTTATCATTGGTTCATTCAAAGAAAGGCTACAAGGCACAAAAGGGGTAAACTAGGATCATATGAGAATTTGGCACAATTGGGGTCAAGTGGCTAACAAAGATGGCCTTAAATTACTTCAATATTAACAACACATCTACTTTTATTTTCAAGAGAGGACTCATGGCAAGTTCTAGAGACCAACATACATGCTCAATCGATTTACACTAAAGAACAAAATGAGATTGTAAATGTATGACAATCAAAGGCTCAATTCTCACAAGCTCATTATCAAGTTCTTGGAGGCAAAACATTTAACTCACTTGTCACAAGTTCAAACTTTTCATGCATAATCCACAAGTGATACACACAATTTTTCCAAGAAACAATTCATATCATAAGCGCAATGACATTCAATCAACATCACAAAGTTTGATACAATTATCCCGAGCAAAATAAAAACAAAAATATCAACCCAACTAACTCTCAAGCTTTCATTTATTCAACAATAATAAAAACAAGACAATAAAACTAAAACAAACAAGAACAAGTAAAGCAAAAGATAGATGAGACACTAATCCATCTTTCCCCTCCCCCCAAACTTATTTCACACAAAGGAGAAATAAGTTTGGATGAAGGAGAAAATGGTTACTTGTCTCGTACTCACAAACGAGGTGGAGGCTTAGGCGGTGGCCATTCTTCATCAAATTTGTATGCTCCATCCGTTGCCACCCAAAAATATGGTGGCTTAGCAATCTTTGAGACATCCCGGGGGTCATGGTAATCTCGTTCACCATCTAGAGTACCACCACACTCTAACAATTCTTTATTAGACAAATCAAAGTGAAAATCAAAAGATGAAGATAAAAAAAAGTGAAAGAAGCAAGCCTTCATAGAATCGCCCGTGTCGAGGTAAGGATCGACAAATTTTTTTTTGACTTTGCATTCTTTACAGCTTGTGAAGTCTTCATCTTTTTGGAATTGTAGAGGTTGCATTGGAAAAGTTGGGCTCTCGACTTCAAGGGATTTGGAGAATTGATCGTCATCTTCTTCATACTCTTCTTCAACTTCTTGAGGCTCTTCACTTAGCATTGACATTGGTTCCTCATACAAGGTTCCATTTTGTAGGCTAATGGCCATGCACAAATCATCAATTCGCTTTTGATTTTCCATAGTGGTAGCCAAAGACCTTCTTTGCTCTTCTAGCATAACATCCGAGTTTGCTATACTTTTTTCTATCCAAGCTTGTGTAGCTATGAAGCATTGTAGAAGATCATCTCTAACATTCGGATTATCCTCTTGATAGTAACAATTTCCCCCTTGAAAGCCTTCTTGAGTGAAATGAGAATTTTCATAATTCCAACTATTGAAGTGGTCCTCATACTCCAATGGCGATTGCCACTCTATGGCATTGCACCCCATGTCATAATACTCGCCATAGGAAGGTGTTGGTTGGAAGGCTTCTTGGATGAATGGTTGCCTACAATTTCTTTTTGCTTCTAAAACTCGCAACTTAAGTTGCATCATCGCCAATTGTAGTTCGAGTTGCTCAACCAACTCATTCCTTCCATCATCCATTTAATATTTTTGGTGTTGTGTAACAATTTTCTTTTTCATCACCCTACCAACCAACAAAAACAACGAGTCAAAACAAACATCTTAAGATAGAAAACAAAAATAAATCAAGTAAAATGTCTAAAGTAGTTAAGCACAATGATTCAAAATATCACAAACAATCAAACTAAACTAATCCCCGGCAACGGCGCCAAAAACTTGTTCGCTAATATTTTCACCACGCCGCAAGTATACGGGTAGTTGTAATATATGGAAGCAAGGTCGTATCCCACAAGGATTAGTAGTTCAATCTAGTGATTATCCTAATTCATTATGCTAGAGCTATTTAGACTAAACAAGGAGGTGAGTGGTTTGATTAACTAACAAATTCAAAGACAAAATAAGAACAATCAAACAAAGTGGATTAATTAAGTGATGAAGGTGGTTTAGGGACTAGACATCAATGGATTAGTAATGGGCCTCAAATTAGCTCAACATTAGTCTTGATATTACCTATTATCTAGAGTGATCTCCCAACTAGTTCTAGCCCCCTCCCGGACGACTAAAACGGTAGATTACGGGTCATAGTTACCGTCCCCGGTTAACTTCTAACCTATAACTCCCAAAAGCACACAAAGATCGATAAACTCTCACCCAACTCTCAACCTCCCGGTTTATTGAGTCAATATGTTTCAAGCTCCTAATCTATTATGATTATCCTCTCCCGATTCAAATCACAAATGAGAAATGCATAGAAAGTGGCCAACAATCCATACAAGAAAGAATACTAGGGCTTGCAAAGATAATGACAAGGAAGTAATCAAGACATATATTAAGCATAATAATCAATCTATTACATCATCCACTGAGCCTAATCCCCAAACTAATGGGGGATTTTATCCAAACATGTTCACAAACAACAAACCTAAATCAAAGAAATACATAAATGAAAGAGAGAGTAAGAAGTGACAAATCCTATTAATGAGCTTTCTCCAATCTTCTCTCCTCTTCAATGCATTCAATCTTGGTAAAAAGATGTGGTAATGGAGGCTAGGGTTTGGTGTGGAGGAATTGGGGAAGATGGAAAATGGGTGTATTTGAGGTTGGGGAAGATGAATAATGTGAGGAAAAGGGGAGAAAGGGGGTTTAAGGGGTGAAAAACCCGACTGGGGCCCACTTGGGGAGGCTCCGCTCTTTTCCCGCGGTCCTGGCCCGCGCCCGCGGCCGGCAAACGTGGGGGAGAGTCAGGGGACCCGCGGTCCCGCCCCGCGGCCGCGGGTGGTGACCGCGGGTGTCTCCTGGAGTCGGGGGCAGCTGACCCGCGGTCCCACCCCGCGGCCGCGGGTGGTGACCGCGGGGTACTGGGCGTATTGCGCAGTCCGCTCGTTTTGCTCCGTTCTCCCTCGTCCGGACTCGGATTTGGTCGCCGTTTGCGCTCAAGGATTCCTCTCGAGACGTACTTCAATATCATATCTTCAAAATCCTCCAATTAATCATTTAGGTTTCCTGAAATTGCTCCAAAACTACACCAAGATATCAAATCTTTATAAAACTAAATATTCGGGCACAAACAAGCATTCACAAACAAAACATGAAGGGAAATGACAACAAAACATGTGGAATTGAGGTACGAAAACCATGTTTGTCAACCCCCCAAACTTAAAGTGTTGTTTGTCCCCAAACGACGAAGAGAAGAGAAATAAAAGTAAACAAACATGTGAGCATGAATTGGTGTCATTTCAAGGGCTTCAAATTTTACAAAAAATCTTTCAAAAGTGCATCACAAGTAGAAATGCATTCCAAGAAGTCACAAGTGATAATGAGTTCAATATTATAACCTCCAAGCTTGAATCCTAACAAAGTGGATGTTTCAATGACACACTCAACTCTCAAGTGTTTAGAATGGACGTGTTTGCACTCAATTTGAAACAAGTATGCAATCTACCATAAGCTTGCCATTTATCCTAACTCTCTATACTTCAATGTGTTACAAATAAAGATCAAAAAGGGCTTCTATTGGGTTGTAATGAGGGCTCTTTGGTAAGATGAGTAGTTTTTTTAGGCAAAGTGACTCATCCCACAATCCATCAATCACAATGAACAAATCAACTTCACCATTTCTCTTATCAATCAAAAACCAAAATCCCTACATTTCATCTTTTCATCCTTAGTGATATCTATCATGGCTATGATTCAAAAGGCAAATCACTCCCCTTTATGCTCTTTTATTCACATTCATTTTCATTTCTTTTTCTTTTTGAGCTCATAGGGGATTAGTGATTTTCACACAATCAAAGCTTGATAAGCAATTTCAATCATTTCCCAAACTTTTTTCTTCATCAAAGCAACCACTAACACTCTAAGTTCTACCCCTTTATCATTGGTTCATTCAAAGAAAGGCTACAAGGCACAAAAGGGGTAAACTAGGATCATATGAGAATTTGGCACAATTGGGGTCAAGTGGCTAACAAAGATGGCCTTAAATTACTTCAATATTAACAACACATCTACTTTTATTTTCAAGAGAGGACTCATGGCAAGTTCTAGAGACCAACATACATGCTCAATCGATTTACACTAAAGAACAAAATGAGATTGTAAATGTATGACAATCAAAGGCTCAATTCTCACAAGCTCATTATCAAGTTCTTGGAGGCAAAACATTTAACTCACTTGTCACAAGTTCAAACTTTTCATGCATAATCCACAAGTGATACACACAATTTTTCCAAGAAACAATTCATATCATAAGCGCAATGACATTCAATCAACATCACAAAGTTTGATACAATTATCCCGAGCAAAATAAAAACAAAAATATCAACCCTAACTAACTCTCAAGCTTTCATTTATTCAACAATAATAAAAACAAGACAATAAAACTAAAACAAACAAGAACAAGTAAAGCAAAAGATAGATGAGACACTAATCCATCTTTCCCCTCCCCCAAACTTATTTCACACAAAGGAGAAATAAGTTTGGATGAAGGAGAAAATGGTTACTTGTCTCGTACTCACAAACGAGGTGGAGGCTTAGGCGGTGGCCATTCTTCATCAAATTTGTATGCTCCATCCGTTGCCACCCAAAAATATGGTGGCTTAGCAATCTTTGAGACATCCCGGGGGTCATGGTAATCTCGTTCACCATCTAGAGTACCACCACACTCTAACAATTCTTTATTAGACAAATCAAAGTGAAAATCAAAAGATGAAGATAAATAAAAGTGAAAGAAGCAAGCCTTCATAGAATCGCCCGTGTCGAGGTAAGGATCGACAAATTTTTTTGACTTTGCATTCTTTACAGCTTGTGAAGTCTTCATCTTTTTGGAATTGTAGAGGTTGCATTGGAAAAGTTGGGCTCTCGACTTCAAGGGATTTGGAGAATTGATCGTCATCTTCTTCATACTCTTCTTCAACTTCTTGAGGCTCTTCACTTAGCATTGACATTGGTTCCTCATACAAGGTTCCATTTTGTAGGCTAATGGCCATGCACAAATCATCAATTCGCTTTTGATTTTCCATAGTGGTAGCCAAAGACCTTCTTTGCTCTTCTAGCATAACATCTGAGTTTGCTATACTTTTTTCTATCCAAGCTTGTGTAGCTATGAAGCATTGTAGAAGATCATCTCTAACATTCGGATTATCCTCTTGATAGTACCAATTATCCCCTTGAAAGCCTTCTTGAGTGAAATGAGAATTTTCATAATTCCAACTATTGAAGTGGTCCTCATACTCCAATGGCGATTGCCACTCTATGGCATTGCACCCCATGTCATAATACTCGCCATAGGAAGGTGTTGGTTGGAAGGCTTCTTGGATGAATGGTTGCCTACAATTTCTTTTTGCTTCTAAAACTCGCAACTTAAGTTGCATCATCGCCAATTGTAGTTCGAGTTGCTCAACCAACTCATTCCTTCCATCATCCATTTAATATTTTTGGTGTTGTGTAACAATTTTCTTTTTCATCACCCTACCAACCAACAAAACAACGAGTCAAAACAAACATCTTAAGATAGAAAACAAAAATAAATCAAGTAAAATGTCTAAAGTAGTTAAGCACAATGATTCAAAATATCACAAACAATCAAACTAAACTAATCCCCGGCAACGGCGCCAAAAACTTGTTCGCTAATATTTTCACCACGCCGCAAGTATACGGGTAGTTGTAATATATGGAAGCAAGGTCGTATCCCACAAGGATTAGTAGTTCAATCTAGTGATTATCCTAATTCATTATGCTAGAGCTATTTAGACTAAACAAGGAGGTGAGTGGTTTGATTAACTAACAAATTCAAAGACAAAATAAGAACAATCAAACAAAGTGGATTAATTAAGTGATGAAGGTGGTTTAGGGACTAGACATCAATGGATTAGTAATGGGCCTCAAATTAGCTCAACATTAGTCTTGATATTACCTATTATCTAGAGTGATCTCCCAACTAGTTCTAGCCCCCTCCCGGACGACTAAAACGGTAGATTACGGGTCATAGTTACCGTCCCCGGTTAACTTCTAACCTATAACTCCCAAAAGCACAACAAAGATCGATAAACTCTCACCCAACTCTCAACCTCCCGGTTTATTGAGTCAATATGTTTCAAGCTCCTAATCTATTATGATTATCCTCTCCCGATTCAAATCACAAATGAGAAATGCATAGAAAGTGGCCAACAATCCATACAAGAAAGAATACTAGGGCTTGCAAAGATAATGACAAGGAAGTAATCAAGACATATATTAAGCATAATAATCAATCTATTACATCATCCATGAGCCTAATCCCCAAACTAATGGGGGATTTTATCCAAACATGTTCACAAACAACAAACCTAAATCAAAGAAATACATAAATGAAAGAGAGAGTAAGAAGTGACAAATCCTATTAATGAGCTTTCTCCAATCTTCTCTCCTCTTCAATGCATTCAATCTTGGTAAAAAGATGTGGTAATGGAGGCTAGGGTTTGGTGTGGAGGAATTGGGGAAGATGGAAAATGGGTGTATTTGAGGTTGGGGAAGATGAATAATGTGAGGAAAAGGGGGAGAAAGGGGTTTAAGGGGTGAAAAACCCGACTGGGGCCCACTTGGGGAGGCTCCGCTCTTTTCCCGCGGTCCTGGCCCGCGCCCGCGGCCGGCAAACGTGGGGGAGAGTCAGGGGACCCGCGGTCCCGCCCCGCGGCCGCGGGTGGTGACCGCGGGTGTCTCCTGGAGTCGGGGGCAGCTGACCCGCGGTCCCACCCCGCGGCCGCGGGTGGTGACCGCGGGGTACTGGGCGTATTGCGCAGTCCGCTCGTTTTGCTCCGTTCTCCCTCGTCCGGACTCGGATTTGGTTGCCGTTTGCGCTCACGGATTCCTCTCGAGACGTACTTCAATCTCATATCTTCAAAATCCTCCAATTAATCATTGAGGTTTCCTGAAATTGCTCCAAAACTACACCAAGATATCAAATCTTTATAAAACTAAATATTCGGGCACAAACAAGCATTCACAAACAAAACATGAAGGGAAATGACAACAAAACATGTGGAATTGAGGTACGAAAACCATGTTTGTCACTTTATCATATGGATGGAAGCACCATTGTTGGAGAATCAACAATAGCATCTCATGACAAAGGGAAGCTATGGCATGGCAGGCTGGGGCATTTAAGTGAGAGTGGCATGAATCATCTGGCTAAGAAAGGAATTCTTAATGAAGGTGGAGCATTCAAACTTGAAAGCTGTGAATACTGCACTCTGGCTAAGAGCAAGAAGCTCCCATACCCTGAAGGCAAGCATATTTCAAACAAACCTCTTGAATATGTTCATGCTGACTTGTGGGGCCCCAGCAAAACTGCCACGATTGGAGGAGGAAGGTATTTCCTATCCTTAATAGATGACTTCTCTAGAAAACTGTGGTTGTATGTGATGAAGTCAAAGGATGAGACCTTTGTGAAGTTTAAGATATGGAATCAATCTGTTGAGATAGAAAAGGAGTTGAAGTTGAAATGTCTGAGAACAGACAATGGTCTTGAATTCTTATCAAATGAGTTCAAGACCTACTGTGATGCAAAAGGGATCAAGAGGCATACCACCGTTCCAAGAAACCCTCAACAAAACGGGGTAATTGAGAGGATGAACAGAACAGTCTTAGAGAGAGTAAGATGTATATTGCTGTCAGCAGGTCTACCAAAAACATTTTGGGGGGAAGCTGCATCTACTACGGCCTATCTAATAAATAGATGTTCTTCTTCTGCCATCAACCATGAAGTACCAGAAGAGAAATGGTCAGGAAGATCAGTAAACTACAGCTATCTCAGAACTTTTGGATGTCTTGCCTATGCTCACATTAAGCAAGACAAGCTGGAAGCAAGAGCAAAAAGGTGCTTATTTCTGGGATATCCTGAAGGTACTAAAGGGTACAGACTGTGGTGTTTAGAGCAAGGGGAAGGAAAAATCATTATAAGCAGGGATGTAACTTTTGATGAAGGGAAGATGCCCTATCAAAAGTTGACTGGTATTCTCCCTGAAAAACAGACAGAAGCAGACAGAGGTAAAGCAAAGGTGGAGGTGGAGCTTAATCCACAGCCTGATGAACCTCAACTCCAACATTCCTCAGATGATGAAGATCAGGGATATGAGTCAGATATCCCAACAAATCAAGAACAGCAGGATCTTAGTCAATACCAATTGGCCAGAGACAGGGTGAGAAGAACAACTCAACCACCTATCAGGTTCAGAGATGAAAGTCTCACAGCATATGCACTAATGGTTGCATCTGATACTTTGCATTCAGAACCAAACAATTATTCTGAAGCAATTAAGAGTCCAGATAAAGAGAGGTGGCTGAAGGCCATGAAAGAAGAGATAGATTCTTTGATGAGAAACTTTACATGGATTCTTGTGAACAGACCACTTGACCAGAAAACAATAGGATGCAAGTGGATATTCAAAAGAAAGATTGAGATGCTGAAACAAGAAATACTAAGATTCAAGGCCAGATTAGTGGCAAAATGATACACACAAAAGGAAGGCATTGACTACAATGAAGTTTTTTCACCTGTAGTCAAGCACAGCTCAATAAGAATACTGTTGGCTTTGGTTTCTCAGTTTGATCTGGAATTAGAATAGTTAGATGTTAAAACTGCTTTCCTTCATGGAGACCTTGAAGAAACCATCTACATGGAGCAGCCTGAAGGTTTCATTCTTCCTGAAAATAAAGACAAAGTATGCTTATTGAAAAAGAGTCTCTATGGTCTGAAACAAAGCAGCAGGCAATGGTACTTGAAGTTTGACAGCCATATGAGGAAAATTGGATATTCTAGATCTCAATATGACAACTGTGTATATATAAAGAATGTTGGACAAGATACAGTATATTACTTATTGCTTTATGTTGATGACATGCTTATAGCAAGTAAGAGCAAAAGGGAAATTCAGATTTTGAAGAAAGATCTTGAATCTATATTTGAGATGAAGCAGCTTGGTGATGCTAGGAGAATATTAGGGATGGATATCAAAAGAGACAGAAAGAATGGGAAGCTCTGGCTGGTGCAGGAAGCTTATGCTCAGAAAGTTGTGAAAAGATTCAACATGCATGAAGCAAAAGTGGTCAGCATTCCTCTGGGGCCTCAATTCAGATTAACTGAAAAGCAGAAGCCTAAAGATCAAAAACAAAGGGCTGAAATGGATAAAATTCCATATGCGAGTGCAGTGGGTAGTATCATGTATACTATGGTCTGTACAAGACCTGATCTTGGTCATGCTATCAGTGTTCTTAGCAGATATATGGCAGATCCAGATTCATGTTATTGGGAAGCCATGAAATGGATTATGAGATTTCTGAAAGGTTCTTCATCAACTGGTATTCTGTTTGAAAGGATAAAGGACTTCAATGGGGAAGCTCTAGAGGGATTTGCAGATTCTGACTATGCTGCAAATGTTGGCAGCAGGAGGTCACAAACTGGTTATGTATTTTTACTATATGGTTCTGCAATATCTTGGAAATCCAGTCTACAAAGTGTAGTATCTTTATCTACAACAGAATCTGAGTACATGGCTCTCACAGAGGCAGTAAAGGAGTCAATATGGCTTAAAGGAATACTAAAGGAATTTGGGATTCGGCAGAAATCAGTGAATGTCTATTGTGACAGTCAGAGTGCCGTATGTTTGACAAAACATAGTGTATTCCATGAAAGATCAAAGCATATAGATATCCGACATCATTTTGTCAAAGACATTGTTGCTAAAGGGTTGGTCAAAGTTCTTAAGATTGGAACAGAAGATAATCCAGCTGATATGTTAACCAAGGTTCTTCCTTCTACCAAATTTAACCACTGTAGAAGATTGATCAACTTGGTGTCATGCTCTGATCTCTGAAGTGGAAGGGATGCCCTGTAGTGGGGCATGGTTTTGAGAAGAAGGAGATACATATTTTGTTGGCAGCAATTTCTTGCCAAGGTGGAGATTGTTGTGAAAGGTGGCTTCGAATTTGGCTGCAATTTTGATTCCTCTGGCGGTCGATTCCTCTGGCGGTTGATTCCTCTGGCGGTCGATTCCTCTGGCGGTTGATTCCTCTGGAAGATGATCTCTCTGGCGTCATTCCTCTGGAGTCATTTCTCTGCTCTGAAGTCATTTCTCTGCTCTGGAAACTTTTCCACGCTGGTCAGAGGGATAGCATGAGTTGTGCAGATGAAGTATTATAAGTCGCGTTTCTTATTTACTTCATGTATTACGTTTCTGTTGAAGTGGTGTCGTTTCTAGCTCAATATTGAGTGAGTTAGTTAGGGTTTTAAATTCGATCTTTTACAGTTAGTGATGTACTGTAACAAGAAAGAAAGGAGCGTAGTTGGTGTGAGTGCTGTGTAATCTTCTTGAGCTGCGTTTCTCAAGATTTCCGATCACGTTCTGTAACTCCGGCGAACTCTCAAATCTGTCAATAAAATTTCTCTTCACCCTCCGTGGACGTAGGTCGTTAGTGGCCGAACCACGTACATCTTCTTCTTCGTCGCATTTTGTTATTCTCTAACCTCTTGGTGGATTCCTTAGAGTGAAGAGTTTATCTTGCATCGCTTCCTTGTGTTTCCTCCTCTCTTTTTCCATTTGGCCGGTATCACATTGTTATTCGTATCAGTTTCTGTATGTAAATATTTTATGAAAATTTAACAAAACAAATTAACCACAATATCTTTGCCTCTCAAATTGGACAAACCATGAGTTAGCTAGGAAATTAATACAAGAGAAGGGTTTTAAATGATTTAACTATTTTTATCTCTTAGATCGTAAAGATTTACGGTGGATTCATTATTTTTGTTGAATAAATTTATCAGTCATACTTTGAATCTCATAGGTGGCGAAAATTTTATATTTTTGAATTCACAATTTTTTTTATAGTAAATTCATAGTGTTTCATATATATACTTGGACTCTAATAAATGAATATATTCTTCTAAATGTATACTCCCTCCGTCCCCAAAATAAGTTCCTCTTTGGGGACGGCACGGGTTTTAAGAAAAATGGTAAAGTGTATTGATCGTGGAAAAAAATATGTTATAATTAGTATTGAGAGTTGTGAAAAGGTGAAAAAGTGTTATAATTAGTATTGAGAGTGGTGAAAAAGTTAAAAGTAAGAATAAATAAAGTATTATTAGTGGTGGGGTAGTTGTCCAAAAATAGAAAGAAAGAAAGAGGAACTTATTTGGGGGACGTCCCAAAATGGAGAAAGAGGAACTTATTTCAGGGACGGAGGGAGTATAATATATAATTTACACAATTACTCATAAAATTAAATATGTAATAGAGGAGAAGGGTTCAACAGAGAAGCTGAATATTGTGGAGAATAGAGAATTCGTAAAATAAAAACGAACAGATTTATAATTTTAATGAACAGATCAATGTACCACATGAACAGAAATTTGCCAAGGGTTCGAATCCTGCTGGTGGCGAGTTTTTCTTTATTTCTACTAAATACGACTGTTCATTACTTATGTTGATCTATTTGTAAAATGAATAGATTTGTTCATAATGAATAAAAAGATAATTCTCTATTGAACTCAACCCTGTTATAGAGATATATATAATAGGCAATCTATATTTTGTGCTTAAGACACTTCTTATTTTAGTATTGATTAAGAAAAATGATTAATATATATAAAGTCCTAAACTTCCTCCTAAGCTCCATACACAAGATTTTCCACAGTCGTCAACAGCTTCCTGCCACTGCCGCTGCTTGTGCCGCCGCGGCATTGATCCGCCTTCTCACAGCCTCTCCGGTAGAGGTGATCTTCTGGAAATAGGGTTGTCTCCGCCGATGATAGGGTAGCCAATAACTTTTGCCGACGACGACGGTGAAACCATAGTGCTAAAAACAAGCAGAGCCGCCGCGATCACAGCTAGCATCTTCGCCATGCTTACCTTTCAAAAAGAATATAATATTATATACTTAGATAGGATGATTTTTTTATTATTTTTTTTTTCTTGGGATTTTTGCTAACTTTTCTCTTGGTTTTAGTCTTCTGTGGATCTCATGAATTTATATACAGGGGAAAAAAGTGCCGTTCACATTTTATTAATCCTTGAGTAGTATTTGTGATCCTGAGATGGGATTCTTTATATCAATACATTTTTTTTTTTTTTATCATAATCCAGCAAAACAAATTAATTGCAATTGAACAGCCACAATGCACTTTTATAAGCATCCATGTACACCAATTACAGTTCATATGCTAAAGAAAGAATAATAAAAAGAAGTGATCAATTACACGGAAACTAATAAATAAAGAAAGAAATGTACATTTATATTTTAAAAGGAATATATTGTTTAAAATAAGAGTACTTGCTGGCGTAATACAATATGAAACATAAATGGAGAAGATGAGATTACAAATGAAATAAATTGAACTGAAATTACAGCTAAACAGACTCGTAGGATCAAGTGCAGCAAGCCGAATCTAGGAATTCTATATCCACAAGACGATGTACGCCTCATTATACTCATCGATTGGCGTGTCATCTCCAAAATGGAACAACTTCATCTCGTAGTTAGCACCAACGAGCTCCAAGAACTGGAACGAGACGAAAAAACAGAGCTTCAATACAAGTATGTAAGCAGATTTTTTAGTGGTAAGAAAATTCCACATGTTAATATTTGTACTCTATTGTATTGTCATTGTCATTGTGTAGACAAGTGATAGTATCCGCAAATATTTTATGGATTAGTCATTCTTTCAATTGGTATCAGAGTAGGTCACCTATGTTATCGGTGTTAGATCTTGGCGACAGTAATCCATATGGTATTTCTTGAGATGTTTTTGGTTTTGAGTTTGCCGCCCCTACTTTGAAGTTTTCTATAACAACGAGAAGAAGCCTAGATGAAAGAGCGTTTCATGTTCCTGTGTCTGTTGCTGGTGGTGTATCTCCAAGTATTTTCGAGGTGATGGTACAAATGTTGATACTGATGCTGCTATTGTTGGTTTGTTTCTCTTTTTGTTCTTGATTTGAGGAGGAGTTCGGCTTATCTCAATTTATGTTTTTGAGATTTTTCTTGCTGCGGTTTATTCATTAGTTGAGTAACACTGTGGTTTTTGAGTAATGTAGTTGAGGGATAATTTAGTGGGGTTTTGCCAAATTAAAAATGCGTTGATGAGATTCTTTTTATCAATAAGTTATTAAATCTTCTATTAAATTATCAAGTTGTTTATCTTTACTTCATAATCTAGAAAACATAAATTAAATTACAGGGATAAAAAAATGATATGAATGTTAACTACATAAGGGAATGTATAGATACTTTTATATTTTAAAACTAACATATTGATTTCAATCTCATGAATCACAATTTTTTAAACATACTTAGTGTATAAATATATTTCTTCAAGAATATTGAGTGACTACAATAAGAGAAATTAACTACTAGTTTGATTACATTATTAATTGAGGTATTACATAAAATGGCAAATAACCATTATGGGCTGATAAACTCCTCAGCCTTATTCTCCTAAACTAAAAATCTAGAAAATAAAATTAAAAAAAAGGACCTTCCTTCTTAGAGTATATATATAATACTCTACACAATCATTCATATCAATTTTTTTTTTTAAAAAAAAAATCTTAAATGAGCACTTTAATTAATTTGCTGTTTGTGAATTTGCTTTAACCTCCGCGGCATTGGTTTCCCTGAGTGCAACCCCTATTGTAGTTGTTTGCAGGTGCCGCCGGCGGGTTTCTGAGCGGCGCACGGCCGTATTCCATCGCCGGGTTCCCTATATGTCTGTTATTTTCCTCAAATCTCGGTTTTTTCGCACCCTTTGCGAGCAGCTCCTCCTTCGCGTTATACTCCGCTTTCCCTTCTTCCGCACTCGTCGTCGCCACAAAAGCACTGATCACAAGCAGAATCATCAAGCTTGTCGCCACCATTTTCCCCATTTTTATTATATCTCTAATATATATATATATATAACCTTTTTTCTCTCTTGAACTTGTACTTTTTCTTATTCGATATTTTCCTGACAAATTTATTCAGTTATTTATACCAAAAAAACATCAGTTTTGATTGTATTTGTTGCTTTGAAATAGAAATTTGAGGAACACCATTCAGTATCATTACCCTTCTCCGCAAATTGCTTAGCCCCTTCTATTGAATTTCTATACATAATCGTATAACTGCCTCAACATTCACTAATTTTAGTAACCTTTTTAATCGCATGTAATATATAGAATGGACTAATAAAATATCCAAATTTAGATAACAAAGAGAGAAGTGTAAAAAAAATTAAAAATAAAATAAACTCACTTTCGATTCTACCGTTACTATATTCACAACTCGCAACTAGTTTCACAATTGAGAGTAGTGAATTAGTAGTTATTTTTCTGAATATCAGTTGTAAATTATTTTTGGTTGTATATTGGTAAAAGTCAAACAGTGGTGTTATGTTTGCAGCATCAAAAAATTTATGTTGTAATCATAAATTATGATATATGTGATTTAGTGGGATTCTATTCGAAATTGGAATGTAAGAAAAATGACGCATGGCATATGTTCGATAAAATGCCTGAAGCAGGATGGAGTGTTTTGAGCGATGTGCAATTTCCAACTCGGCCTTTTATTAGAAAAGGAGAATTTTTCAATTTTATATTTAACGCTTTATATACTCCCTCCATCCATCAATTCGTGTCCTAGGGGAAGGGGGCACGGGTTTTAAGAAAAAGTTTATTGTTTATTTGTTTAGTGGAGAAAGGGGCACAACTTAAAAAAAAATGATTTATTTATTAAGGAAATAGTTACTAAAAATAAGTAGTACACGAATTGGTGGACGGACGAAAATAACAAATTATGACACGAATTAATGGACAAATGGAGTATATTTTTTCAATAGTTTCACGAGGCCAATTTTCTAGCATCAAAATCCATGGGAGCCTACGGGCCCCTGGCTCCAACGTGGCAGCGGCATCGCTGCTTGAGATCACTGCCACTCCAGTAAGGGAGTCCGCCGGACGTGATTTTTTCGGAATGTTCTGTTAAGAAAACACACACAAACAATTACGAAAACGAAAAAGAACACACAATAATTGGTTATCCAGTTCGTCTCTACAAAACTACCTTTGCAGGTGATGCCAAGCAACGCATTTTTCACTATGATTTTTCAAATACAATATACAAAGGGGGAATAGCTATTTTTACACTAAGGGTCCATTTACACCTATTTTTCATCATTTTCACATGTTTACTATTATGAAAAGTTTTCTCCAAGTAGGGTGAAATATTTTCTCGGACAACCCCTTTTCACTCATTTTCTCTTTAATGTTGGATAATATTATCCTAAGTGTTGGGAAAAGTGGTGAATAAATATTCAAGAGTGTCAAAATAAATGACACTTGCACAACGGAACCAGGATAATTCTTTTCCCTCTTGCTGGATTACAAAATGGGATCCAAACCAAGAAAAATATTTGGTGCAAAATATAAGAAAATATGAGACAAGAATTTTTACGTGGAAAACCCAAATTGGGAAAAACCACGAGACCGTAGTCTAGAAATCTTCCACTATGTATATAGTAGGCTTACAAAATTCTCCCTACACAAAATAGGGGAAACACAAATCTCAAGTTTAATAACTTGGAAAACACAAGAGGACTGAGCTACTATTTTAAGAGAGATGAAAAATCCTATGATTTTTCCTCACACTTTTCTTCTCTCAAAAAGCACTCACCACACTCTCTCTTGTTTTGCCTCACACCTCTCGCACTTCTGCACACTTTCATTTGGCAGAATGAGCCTCAATTTATAGAGGAATTGAGCTGCTGATTGTTGACATTCTACTGCCGCAATTGTTGATGAAAAACTGCAGCAATCCTTGAATGGCTGCAAATTCAATTCATTTACACAACTAATAGTCAAAAGTTGTGGCTCAAATGTCAAAAAGGTGTTGGCCCACATGAAGTGGAAAGTTCTCAACAATTCTCCCCCTCCACTTGATGTGGGGATTCAACTAGACCTGCTTCACGTTTGCAGATCTCAAACTTATCTCGGGGTAAGGACTTGGTAAACATATCTGCACCATTCTCATCGGTGTGGATCTTCTCGAGCTGCATTAGTTTTCTTTCAAGTACATCTCGAATCCAGTGATATCTCACATCAATATGTTTCGTTCTCGAGTGAAAACTCGAATTCTTACTCAAGTGAATTGCACTTTGACTGTCGCAGTAAAGCACATACTTCTCTTGCTTCAAGCCCAACTCTTGTAGAAACTTCTTCAACCACAACACCTCTTTGCAAGCTTCCGTCACAGCAATGTACTCAGCTTCCGTTGTGGATAATGCCACGCATTTTTGAAGTTTCGATTGCCACGAGATAGCTCCCCCTGCAAGTCTCATCAGGTATCCAGATGTGGATTTCCTGGAATCTATGTCACCAGCCATGTCTGCATCCACATATCCTTCAAGTAGAATATGGTTATCACCAAACTTCAGACAAAGTTTAGAAGTACCTCTCAGGTACCGAAATATCCATTTCACTGCTGTCCAATGCTCTTTTCCTGGGTTTGAGAGAAATCGACTTACCACACCAACTGCATGAGCGACGTCAGGTCTAGTGCATATCATAGCATACATTAGACTCCCCACCGCAGAAGCATATGGAATCTTTTGCAGTTCTTTCTTTTCTGTCTCACTTATCGGGCATTGTGCTGAGCTTAGCTTCATATGACCCGCAAGTGGAGTGGCGACTGGCTTCGACTTGCTCATTCTAAATCTTTCAAGAACTTTCTCAATATATTGTTCTTGAGATAACCAGAGCTTCTTGCTCTTCCTGTCCCTGGAGATCTTCATTCCAAGGATCTGCTTAGCTGCGCCTAAGTCTTTCATCGCAAAAGACTTGCTTAGCTCTTTCTTCAGCTTATCAATTTTGCTGGCATCATGGCCTACAATTAACATGTCGTCAACGTAGACAGACAATATGATAAAATCACCTCCTGCGAACTTCTTGAAGAAAACACAGTGATCTGAGGTGGTCCTGTTGTAGCCATGGGTTGACATGAAGGACTCAAACTTCATGTACCATAATCTGGGAGCTTGTTTCAGGCCGTACAAGCTCTTCTTCAACCTGCATACAAGGTTCTCTTTTCCTTTGACTTTGAAACCTTCAGGTTGGTCCATGTAGATTTCTTTGTCTAAATCTCCATGCAGAAATGCAGTCTTCACATCAAGTTGCTCGATCTCCAGGTCCAAACTGGCAGCAATTGCGAGCACCACTCTGATTGAAGACATCTTCACCACTGGTGAGAAAATCTCTTCAAAATCAACACCCTTTTTCTGACTGAAACCTTTCACAACCAGTCTCGCCTTGTACCTTGGTTGTGAGCTATTCTCCTCAGCCTTTAATCGGTAGACCCACTTGTTTTTCAGCGATCTCTTGCCGGCTGGCAACTTCACTAAGTCATAGGTGTGATTTTCAACTAAGGAGTTCATCTCCTCCTTCATGGCTTCTAACCACTTCTCCTTTTGGTCATGCGCCATGGCTTCTACAAAACTCTGTGGTTCTCCTCCATCAGTGAGCATTACATACTCATGTGGGCTATATCTGGTAGAAGGTTGTCTTTCTCTGGTAGACCTTCTGACTGGAGGGACATCATCTTGTACAGGTGGAGTCTGATCGTCACCTGCTTCATCATCAACCGGATCACCATGCTCCGATTGGGTATCTCCCCCGTAATTCTGGAGTGTCGGTGAAGGAACTGGATCTAAGTTGACAGGAACTTCTGAATTAGATTCAGGTTTTTCCTTCGCATCATCAGGAACTTGATCTTCAAGGAATACAACATCCCTGCTTCTGATGACTTTCCTGTTAACTGGGTCCCATAATCTATAACCAAACTCTTCATGAGCGTATCCCAAGAAGATACATGGTTTGGTTTTATCATCAAGCTTGGATCTCTCATCTTTTGGAATGTGAACAAAAGCCCTGCAGCCAAACACTCTCAAGTGTTTGTAAGACACGTCTTTCCCAGACCAAACTCTATCTGGAATGTTACCACCCAGAGGAATTGATGGAGAAAGGTTGATCAAGTCAACTGCGGTCCTCATAGCTTCACCCCAAAAGGATTTTGGCAGTTTGGAGTGCGACAGCATGCATTTGATTCTCTCACAAATTGTTCTGTTCATCCTTTCTGCCACGCCATTGTGTTGAGGGGTCTTTGGGACGCTTTTCTCAAGCTTGATACCATGGTTCCTGCAGTGTTGCTCAAACGGGCCTTGGTACTCACCGCCGTTGTCTGCACGAACACACTTCAGTTTCCTTCCCGTTTGTCTCTCGACTTTTGCTTGAAAATTCTTAAAGACCTCCAACGTTTGGTCTTTGGTTTTCAAAGCAAAACACCAGACTTTCCTCGAAAAATCGTCAATGAAAGTGACGAAATATAGTGCGCCACCAAGAGTTCTGTCTTTCATGTAGCACAAATCTGTGTGCACCAAATCAAGAGGTTGAGCTCTTCTTGAGGGAGAGAAGCTCTTGAATGCAACTCTGTGTTGTTTTCCGGCCAAACAATCAACACAGGTTTCCAAGTGCATTCCTTTTACCTCAGGGATGAGGCTTCTTCTAGCCAAGATCTCCAGACCTTTCTGGCTCAGATGCCCAAGCCTCTTATGCCATATCTCAATGGAGGAATTTTTGACGACTGCATTCACCTCTCCATTGGACAACGTTGCATGCATCATGTAGAGAGAATTTTGCTTTCTACCCTTTGCTACAATTAGAGAGCCTTTGATTAGCTTCCATTTTCCTCCTCCGAAATGGTTGATGTAGCCATCATCGTCGAGCTTGCCAGTGGAAATAATATTGAGTCTGATATCAGGAACATGTCGGACATCTTTTAAGATAAGCTTACATCCAGTGTCAGTAAGCAGGACAATGTCTCCTATACCAGCAACTTCTGTCACACCATGATTGGCCATTCTGACTTTGGCAAAGCTGCCACCGGTGTAGGATGCAAACATATCACGATGTGGTGAAATGTGATATATATGATGCACCCGAATCAACGATCCAGTCTGTTTGTTGGCATGACGAACTCACAAGAGCATCATCGCAAACTACGACAACATCGCCATCAGTTGCAACTGCTGTTGTGTCTTTCTCAGCATTTTCATTATTTCCACACGCTTGATCTCTTTTCTTCTTTATGCAGTCTCTCTCATAGTGGTTTGGACCACCGCAATAATGGCATTTGAAGTCTTTTCTGGGTTTAGACTTCCCTCTGGATTTATCTCTCGAGTATTGAGAGCCTTTACTTTTACTTCTCCCTCGATCTCCGTTTTCAGCAATCATCGCCTTTGTCTCAGAAGAACGTTCTTGATCTTTTCTTCTGGATTCTTCATTAAGAAGACAATCTTTGACCATCTGCAAGGTCAGTGCTCCACCTGGAGCCGAGTTGCTGATTGACACTACAAGAGTGTCCCAACTGTCCGGAAACGAACTGAGTAGCAATAAAGCTACGACTTCATCATCAAGAGAAATCTTCATGTTGGTGGATTGGTTGATAAGACCCTGGTATGCATTGAGGTGCTCCGTCATGTTGGCACCCTCCGCATATCGCAAGCGAACGATTTTTCTGATGATGGAAGCTTTGTTTAAAGCATTTTTCCTTTCAAACATAGCTTCCATTTTCTTCCAAAGAACGTCAGCTTTTTCCTCATTAGCAAAATGATGAAAAATACTGTGTTCAATGAAGCGCCGGACGTAACCAACTGTTTTTCTGTGCATGATGACCCATTCATCATCACTCATATCCTTTGGTTTGGCATCATCTCCATGTAAGGGCAAATAGAGATCCTTACAATAGAGAAGATCCAACATGCTTGGCTTCCAAATTGAGTAATTTGATCCGTTCAATTTGAACATACCACCAAGCGACGACGATTCCTCCATTTTTAATCCGCCTCAGAACCAAAGTGGCTCTGATACCACTTGTTGGGAAAAGTGGTGAATAAATATTCAAGAGTGTCAAAATAAATGACACTTGCACAGCGGAACCAGGATAATTCTTTTCCCTCTTGCTGGATTACAAAATGGGATCCAAACCAACAAAAATATTTGGTGCAAAATATAAGAAAATATGAGACAAGAATTTTTACGTGGAAAACCCAAATTGGGAAAAACCACGAGACCGTAGTCTAGAAATCTTCCACTATGTATATAGTAGGCTTACAAAATTCTCCCTACACAAAATAGGGGAAACACAAATCTCAAGTTTAATAACTTGGAAAACACAAGAGGACTGAGCTACTATTTTAAGAGAGATGAAAAATCCTATGATTTTTCCTCACACTTTTCTTCTCTCAAAAAGCACTCACCACACTCTCTCTTGTTTTGCCTCACACCTCTCGCACTTCTGCACACTTTCATTTGGCAGAATGAGCCTCAATTTATAGAGGAATTGAGCTGCTGATTGTTGACATTCTACTGCCGCAATTGTTGATGAAAAACTGCAGCAATCCTTGAATGGCTGCAAATTCAATTCATTTACACAACTAATAGTCAAAAGTTGTGGCTCAAATGTCAAAAAGGTGTTGGCCCACATGAAGTGGAAAGTTCTCAACACTAAGGTAGGGGTGTGAAAATATTTTCCAACATATATATTCTCATCTTTTCATCTTTAGTAAACATGTGATAAAAAAAATGGAGAAAACGATAATATTTTCTCATCTATTAATTTTTTTATCCATCATTTTCCAATGAAAATTTTACAATCAAAGTAAACACACCCTAACGCGATTAAATTCTATGTGCTTGTATATCATTATATTAATTTTAGTTTCATGATAATTGTTTTTAAAATAATAAATTTAATAGTGAGACACGAAAAAAAGCTAGGAGAAATGAATTCAGGGACTTTATATTGAATAACAAGAAAGCTAATCATCATATAAATTTTTGATAGTATAATTGCTTCAAACAGAAGAAAACCAAGCACAACATGACTACTTCACAATGTTAAGAGATTAAGAAAAAGGATTAATATAAAGTCCTAAACTTCCTCCTGAGCTCCATACACAACATTTTCCACCGTCGTCAACAGCTTCCTGCCGCTGCCGGTGCCACCGCGGCATTGCTCCGCCTTCTCACAGCCTCTCCGGTAGGGGTTTCCAGAGTTCGCCGGAGGTGATCTTCTGGAAATAGGGTTGTGGCTGCCGATGGCAGGGTAGCCAATAACTTCTGCCGCCGACGACGGTGAAACCAAAGCGCTAAAAACAAGCAGCGCCGCAGCGATCACAGCTAGCATCTTCGCCATGCTTACCTTTTAAAAAAAGAATTTAAAATTATATACTTAGATAGGATGGTTTTGTTATTTGTTTTGTTTTTTCTTGGGATGTTGGTTTTATTTTCTGGGAATCTCATGAATTTATAATGGGAAAAAGGTACCGTTCAAATTTTATTAATTGAGTTTTGAATTTGTTGATTTCAAAATGGTATTTTTGGGGAAAATAATTTAGTGCTATTAGCGTGTTACTAAAATTGCTTAGATTTTATTATCCTTGAGTAGTATTTGAGATCTTGAGATGGGATTCTTTATATCAATACATTATTAATATATAGTATTTTTTTTTATCATAATCCAGGAAAACAAATCAATTGCAATTACGTTATGAGCATCCATGTACAATTACGTACAGTTCATGCTTAAAAAAAATAATAGAAAGAAGTGATCAAAATATTAAGGAATGTACATGCATTTAGATTTTAAAAGGAATATAATGTTGGAAATAAGAGTACCTGCGGGCGTAAAACAAAATGAAACAGAAATGGAGAAGATGTGATTACAAATGAAATAAACTGAACTGAAATTATAGCTAAACTAACTGAAATAAACGGATCAAGTGCAGAAAGCCGAGCTAGGAGTTCTTTATCAACAAGACAAGATACGCCCCGATAATACTCATAGATTGGCTCATCGTCCCCAAAAATGAAACGGCTTCGTTTCGTAAGTAGCAGCACCGCAGACCAACGAGCTCCAGCGAACTGGAATGAGAGATGAAAACAAAGATTCGATACAATATGTATGCAAATTTTTTAGTGGTGAGGAATGCCACAGTCCACCACGGGGTGGCTATCGACGTAACGCCCACCAGTCTTATTAATTATGACGGGATGTTTCTGATTGTTGTGGGAACAACTTCGATCTGGTGCAGTTACGGGGGCGGATAGGTCCCCATGTGCATGGATATGCCCAACGAATCGGGCCACGAGGTCCCGAGAAAATCGGTGGTGCAAAACATCCAGCCTAACAGAGTCAGAGGTCTGCCTAAAGATCAATTGCCAATACCATCATTTGGGCCTCGAGCAAATCGGTGGTCCAAACCATATAGCCAAACAAAGTCTAAGGTTTGGCCAAAAATTCACAGACACGAACCAGGAACCGAGTACGGTACCAAGCGGCCGACCTCGCGATGGCGGCGCATGCGTGTGGGCTTCACTGGGCATCACTTGTGCACATGATTATTACATGTGAGCAATATAACAAGTTATATATTCACTACGCCAAAAACGCGCATACATAACGAATTTTATCCTTTATCTATGTGGAAAAACTTGCGTTAAGTATAGTGGTGTTATGTATGTGGCGCGCATACATAACGGATATTTATACATTATCTATACTATTATACATAACGGTTATCCGTAAATAAATAACGCATGAAAATCTGTTATGTATAAGTCTTATACATAACGGTTGAGATCATAATGAAAGTTTATATTTCTCCGTTATCGAAAGTCTAATACATAACGGTGTGATCGCTCATTGGTGGACGTCGTATACCACCAAATAATTCCTGCAGAATTACCAAAATAAATTAATACAATGGCAAGCAGGGTCGATCCCACAGAGAGCAGTTAAAATTCATTCAAATCCCTAAATCTATAAAAACGGTGATGCCACCACGCCTTAAATTTAAGAGGAGTTAATTAAACTAAGAACGCAGAATTAAATCAAATAAAATACTTTTGAATTAAATCAATAAAAAGGGTAATTCGGCTCAAATAAATCCACTCTAATTCAACTCTGATCCTTGACGCAATAATTAATCAATCCCTATCAACCAATCAGTTATAGGATACCGTGAAACGCAACGGACGTACCCCAATTCCTACTTACTGTGTCGATAAACAGCTGGAGACGCCAGACCTAGATTTAATATTCTAACGACATTACGATGAAGGAACCCAATTTATATCAATTATCCTAGAGACGCTAGTAATAATTAATATACCAATTAATTCCTACTACGAACACGGTAGTTGTATCACTAATTAGTCCAATTCCAACAATTACGGATTGGCAGGAACTAATTGACTGTAATCCAATTAAACTTAAGTTGATCAGGCTTAAATAAAATCAGAATTATCTTGGAACCTAGGAATTAATCGGAATCAATAGGAATCAATTTTAAACCAATTAGGTCTCACAGATCATTAAATTAGAGTTTCATTATTCTCGCCGAATTAAAAGATTTAGCTACTCATGCTTAAAATAAAAACAATCAAATAAATAAAAATAAACATAATTAAAATATGCGAATAAAGCTGAGAAAATAAATTGCAAGAAATAAATCAAACTTGAATTAACCCAATACTCGTCTGCCTCCTTCGAACCAATCCAGCCGCAATTCAATAAAGTAAAAGCAAGAATTAATCTAAAGCTAAACTAAGAAATCAAATACGAAAAGGTTGGAATCGAAAATTGCATGAAAAACAAGGTTGCATGGAATTGAGAAAGGATTGCATGAAAAACTAAAAGTCAACTATGCTTAAGATTCAAAAGTTGCGGCTGAGTGTTTTCAAAAGTGAATGTGTAATCCTCAAAATTAAAACCTAACTAATACTCCCTCCGTCCGCGATATCGTTTCCACATTGTGGACGGCGCGGGTTTTAAGAAAAGTGGTGGATAGTAGTGGATATGTAGTGAGTGGAGTTTGGGTCCCACAATTGTTGTGAGTGGAAGTTTGTGGACCCTACTTCTATAAATGGAAGTGGAAACGATATCGCGGACGGACAGAAATGGCAAATGTGGAAACGATATTGCGGACGGAGGGAGTACTATATATATCTCCTAACTATGCGGCCCTAACACCAAAATAAGGAAATAAATCCCTTCTAGCCGCTTAAACCAAAATAACATGGGCTTCGGCCCTAAACTTAATTAATATCCAAAATAAAATAAAACTAAGAGTTTTGAGCTTTATAAAAATATAACAATTTTAAAAGCCCAATCTCTACTTTCTTCCATCTTCACGTCAAATCCCATCGCAAATTCGTCTTTCTCCACTTTCTTCCAATTAGCAGCTCCATCTCCAATTCTTCTCATTCCTGTGCCAAAACATAGCAAAACATGTAATATCACATGAAACCACGACAGAACGCACACTAAACTAGGTAGCTAAAATACACACATCACTCATATATAACGAAAAAAACCATTATCTAACCTATTATACATAACGTTTTTTACCGTTATCAAAGAATACTTTTAGTGTTATGTATTATATATATACATAACACTTTTTTGTACTTTACACAACGATTTTATCTGTTATCTTTGTTATAATACATAACAATTATTTACCATTATAAATATTTTTATATTCGTTGTGTGAGGTTATAAATAATGATTTTTTCTATTTTAAATGATGACTATTTATACCGTTATGTATTCCAACTACAACTTTCAACATAAATAAATAAATAATTTTAAAACAACAAAATTATAAAGCCATCGATTATATATATTATAGGCATTGAAAACATTCATACATTGTCTTCCGTATATAATGAAAACGTCACATATGTTCTATTTCGCTATATATCTTAACTAGCTAGACATTTGGAACAATGTTTATGGCAAATAATATTGCCATAAACGCTCATACATAACATATGACTTCAAACCGTTACAAAAAGACACTGATACATAACGTTTGGTTTAACGGTTCAGTAATACCGTTATGTATGCAACTAATAAATAATGCTCATACATAACGTATGACTTCAAACCGTTGTCTATGCATATAGATAACAATACATACATAATGATTTTTTAAAAAAACCGTTATGTACGAGAAAGGTGTTATGTATGTGTATTTTTGTAGTAATGATTATATTAATTAATGCTCAATGTGGGATAAATATTAAGGTATCTTTAATATGCTTATCACTTTATCACACAACTCTACATTTCAAGTACTCTTTCTGTACCATTAAATATGGACTCACTTTTGTTTGGAATTGAGAGATTAAGGAGAATGTATAAATTGGATAAAAGGCCCACAACTTTTCAAAAGTTAAATATTGCCTTTTATGGAAATGAGTCATCTTTAGTGGGACGACACAAAATGGAAAGTGAGTCATGTTTGGTGAGACGGAGGGAGTAATAATTAAATTTTAATTAATTATGTCTCACTCATCGAAAATCGGTTTTGAGTAAATAAATATACCATGATCATCTACTCGGAACATCGATCAATCATATGTTATTTAATTCTGTAAAATTAAATGTCTCGCTACTCGAAAAAATTGATCAAACATTGGTTATTACAAAACCAATTTCCTACACATATACATTGATTTTGGAAATCAAAACACAAAATTTACAAAAATACTATGTGTATAGATATATTTCTTCAAGAATAACGAGTGGCTACAATAAGAGAAACTAATCACAAGTTTGATTACATTATTAACTGTGGCATTACATAACATGGCTAATAATCTGTATTTAAACACCATTATTGGCTGACAATCTAACTACAAAATAAAAAATAAAATAAAACAGACCTTCCGGCTTAGAGTATATACTAATACTCTATCTATTAGAAATAAGAAACTCATAAATAATTAAGCAAATTAATTTGGTCTTGTCCAGGCTAATTAAAAAGAGTTGTTTGCCGGTGCGGAATGGTGCTTTGTGCCTTGGAAGCCGCCCATCATTTCAATCTCTTTCTGTCTCTTTTTCTCCAATTCGTCAAATTTCGCTCTTTCTGCGCGCTTCTCGCGCACCCTCGTCATGTTCGTCTCAGCCCCCACCATTTCCGGTTCTTCTTCTTGCGCTCTCGTCGTTGCCACAAATGCACTGATCACAAGCAGCACCATCAAGCTCGCCGCCACCATTTTCCCCATTTTATTATATCTCTAATATATAACTTTATTTTCTGATCTTTAGAACTTGTACTTTTTCTAGCTAACTCGATATTTCCCGGAGGAATTTATTCAGTTTTTTATACCAAAAAAAAATCATCCTTTCTGATGGTGTTTGTTGCTTTGAAATAGAAATTTGAGGAACACCATTCACTCTAATTACTCTTCTCCGTAAATTGCTTCGCCCCTTCTACTGAATTTCTATACATATTTCGTATAACTGTCTCAATATTCACTAATTTTAGTAACCTTTTTAATAGAGGGGACTGATAACAATTGACCACCAAAACAGTACAAAATGAGTCATAAATGAATATTGGATTTGTGTGATTCTAATAGAAATTCCGGTGCATGGATGATGCAGCGAAGTTGTTCGATAAAATGCCAAATCTGCCTCTCTCTCTTTTTTTTCTTTTTTTATTTATTAATATACCAGAATCAGAACATCTTATGTGGACGGTCTTATTAGAATCACACATTAAGAATCATATCCAAAAAAATTTCCACATCGATAAAATCAATATAATATATTAAAAAGACAACTTTCAATTTGAAATTAATTTCAAATCAATTTCAAAATCGAATGACAATTTTTTTTTATTATAATAAAATTAAAGGTTAATTTTATTTCATTTTTCTTTATCTTCTTATTTTTTGTTGTATTTATTTTCTAATATTATGAAATTCGGCTAATTTGTAAAATATTTTATATGTATTCCAAATTAAAGATTAAATATCATAACAATAGCTTTAATTTGATATATTTTATGTAAATGTTAGATTCGAAATATACAAATTATATTTGTTTAGAGATTAAAACTTAAGATAATTCTCTCTCATCTCTCATCTTTTTTTAAATAAATCTATTTTTATTTTCATTTTTTTCTTTTGACTAATTTTATTTTTTTTTATTTTTTTTACTTTTTCAAAATATCAAAATTTATACATTATTGTGAATTCTTCTTTATTTTTATTTTTTCTACATCCAATTCAAATATATTCAATTAAAATTATTATTATTATTATTAGAACAAGCATTTCAATTCACGGCATAAAATCCAAATTACCAGAAACTTAATGTTTTTTTAATTTCTTAAAACAGTGAACCTATTTATGCAATAACAATATTACACAATATTGATCAACTATGATTAGTATTATACTATTACACAATACTGATCAATTATTATTACAACTAAAACAAAATCAGACACTCAATATCTCGAGGGAAAAAGCATATCAGCCTCAGTCGTCAACAGCTTCCGGCCACCGGCGGGGGGCCCGCGGCATCTCGTTGCCTTCGAACAACCCCTTCTGTAGGGGTTTGCAGGCACCCGGGGCGGCGTAGGTTTTGCAACAGCATCAGCGCTGCCGGCAGGGTTGCCGGCCAGTGCTGCCGCTGCCGCCGAAACGAAAACGCTAATAACAAGCAATGTCGCCAAGATCGCAGCCATCATCTTCGTCATTCTTGCTAGCTTTATCTTTAACTTTTTTTATATTAATGTAGAAATGTAAATGATTTTTCTCTACAATTGTTGCAAAAGTTTCTTGCTTTTATAGAGAAAAAAAAAGGCTATTGAGAAACAAACTGTGGCGGTTACGCAATTTAATTTCGTCGAATATGTTAGAATTGTATTTTAAGGAGAATATAAGGTAAAAAAAATTCAATGCTTAATAATATACTTCCATATATAAGCAGAAAATTCAATGCATAATAATAATAATATTCTATAATTCGATAATTTCTCTCCTTTTCTGTCATGCATTATAAACTTTTTTATACATAATTTTTAGCTTGTAGTATCTTTTATTTTTTTAGGCTTTATTTTTAACTTTTTTTAATTGAATTTTCAACGAAATTTGGGGAAGGTCATAATTGAGTTTTTTTAATTATTAATGTAGAAATATAGATGATTTTTCTCTAATATTGTTGCAAAAGTTTCTTGCTTTTGTTTTCAGTGATTAAGAAGTCAATTAAGGGGTGTATTCGTTGTGGATTTCCACAGACTTTAAAAAGTCCATGGAATTTAAATTCCATGGAATTCACATAGATTCCAGACGACTTTCAAAGAATTCGTGGTTGGATTTCACCCCGATTTTCACTGATTTTTGAAGACTTTACGGGATAATTTTGGAATTGAATTCCATGAAACCAGCGCCCGCGGAGACCCAGCGCCCGCTAGAAGAGACCCAGCGCCCGCGGAGTCCCAGCACCCGCTGGAAACCCAGCGACCGCGGCAACCCAGCGGCCGCTAGAGTAGGATTCTGGGGGAGTCTCTTTCACCTACTCTCAATTTCTGATTAATCGAAGAATCTCTACAGAAAAGATAAAGAGGGATTCAAATCTGCTACTCTCATCCTAGCTCGCTCATTTCTAGGGGAAATAGAAGGGGGATTTCCCCAAAATTAGGGCCCGATTCATTGTTCTCTTTGAGTCTGACCAGAGCGCCGCCGTTCAGGCCTGCATGAAAGCACATAACCGAGGTTGTTCATCTCAAATCAAAGAAATCTACTCAACAAAATTCTAAAAGAGATTGTTGTTTGGGCATTTGTGGGAGAAAGGTTAAACGTGTTGACCATTACGAGAAGAAGCTAGAAGATATGAAGGGGATTCCACCATGATAATTCTTGGTTTGCTGAACTAAATTGCTCGGGTAGATGTTGAAGCTTCGCAGCTTCCCCATTGCGATTTCGCGGCCCCCGAGCCAATCATGCTGAAAACAGGGGCAGAATTATTATCGTATCTTCAAGGGTTTTGATGCTTATGCGTCCTGTACTCACCGAGTTTAATATGGTAGTTCTATTTACAAAATTATCCAAGAGTATGGGCGATTGGGTGAAGCAGCAATCAGAAGAGTAGTTGCAATCAGAAGCGCTCGTTGGCTTCTCAACGATTGCTGAGTTCCAGCGCTCGCTGGCTTCTTGGCCGCGGGCGCTGGAACTCAGCGCTCGCTTAAAACTTCATGGATTTCAATTCTCGTGGTTCTTGGCCGGATTTCGTCGTGTGTATTTTTTGGATGAAATCCATGAAAGTCATTCCGGATTTTAAGTCAATGGAATAACGAATACACCTAGATTTGTATGGATTTTAAAAAGTCTTGAACGAATACACCCTGATTTATATGGACTTTTAAAAGTCTTGAACGAATACACCCAGATTTTGTCATGATTCAAGAGGTTAGAGGAGATGGAGCGGGAAATGATAGCGAGTTTGGTATTTTAACAGATTCGAGTCGGCATTCATCGCGGACCGTACACGTGGCTGAAGGAGGCTTGAACGGATAAGTGGAGTCGCGCTTCTCTTTTGTAAAAGCGCTGTATCGTTTTTAATTAGTTTAATTAATTTCCAGTTAGTTATTGCTATAGCATGGAGTGCGTGAGTTGTTGGGACCACTCGGGTATAAGGCCCTCCGATAGGCATGAAACATGCATTCAGAAATGAAATCTCAATTCCTCCTCTCAAATTCTCATTCTCTCTGCAATTTCTCTTCTTCTTCTTAATATCCTTGTTTTTACGATTTATTCAGAAAATCACAAAAATAGTTGGGTTCACTACAATTGGTATCTAGAGCCAAGTTCCTGCTTTCTGCGAGCGAAATTCTGGGCTAAGAGATGGCGGAGGCAACACGCATGAAGGATTTATAGGAGGCACAAAAGAAGCTCGATCAAATTCTGCAAGCTGAAACTATGAAACGAGCAGCGGCAGAAGAGAAGATTCACGAGCAAATCTTGGCTGTGGATCACAAGGTGGAACAGAGGATATCGGGTATTGATCATAAGTGTGATCATCTGTCCAAATTGCTAGCGGAAATTCAACTACAGTTGCTGAACATGAGTAAGGATAAAGGTAAGGCTGATTCACCTATCTTGGGCAAAACTCCATTTCATGTGCAATCGGGTGTGGGGTCTAAATCTGCTTTTACTCCTTACTCTTCCAAGTTTAAGTCAGATCAATCACAAGGCAGTTCAGGAAACTCGTTTCATAGGGTGGATTTTCCTAGATTTGATGGATCTAATCCTAGATCTTGGATAATCAAATGTAATACCTATTTTAAACTCACATCTGCCCTTAGTGATGAGCATATGATCCAGTTGGCGGTGCACAATTTCGAGGGAAAGGCCTTACAATGGTTTCAAAATTTTGGGTATGAAAACATATTGGATATTACGTGGGCACAGTTTTTAGAGGTGGTAGCTTCTAGATTTGATGATATCAGTGATGTGAAGATTATTATGGAATTTAAAAATCTGAAGCAAACCAATTCTTATACCCAATACGTGGAGCGGTTTGAAGAGTTGAGATCTTGTTTAATGCTGAGTAATCACATGGAGTACTCTGAGGAGTACTTTGTAGCCTGCTTTATAAGTGGTTTAACGGAGGAGATGCAGAGCTTCTTGATGTTGTTTAAGCCACAAACCTTACAAGATGCTATAGAGATTGGACAGAAGCAGGTCCTTACCTTGGATGCCTTATCCAAGAGAGTGAAGTCTATCTCCAAGTTCACCAATGGCTAGAACAATAACTATAAGAGGCCAGAGGGGTTAGTGGTGCAGAAACCCCATAATACCAACAGTACTAAGGTTCCCATTAAGCTGCTTACCAGTGCTGAAATGGCAGCTAGAAGAGAGAAGGGCTTATGTTATAATTGTGATGATCCCTATGTTTATGGCCATAAGTGCAAACCTAAAGTGTTCTACATGGCCATGTCCGAGGAACAAGAATTGGCTCACATCCAGCATGAGCCAGAATATGTGGAGCTACTGCTAAATGATCATGAGGCAACCCCAGAAACTGAACCAGTAGCAGAAATTGAGGTCTCTGTCAATGCAATCACTGGTATTAATGGCACCAAAACTATGAGGATTATTGGTGAAGTAACAGGGAAACGAGTGCAGTTGTTGATAGACACTGGTAGCTCTTTGAGTTTCATTAAGAAGAGTACAGCTGAAGCCTTGAATAGTGTAGTAAGTAATGAGTCTCCTGTTTTGGTGAGGGTTGCAAATGGGCAACAACTTTTAAGTACCCAAGTAGTAAAGGATTTCACATGGGTAGTACAAGGTCATGAGTTCAAGTACCCACTTAGATTGTTGGAGCATGAGGGCTATGACATTATCTTGGGTAGTGACTGGCTTGAGCATTGCACACCCATTGTTCTTGACTATAAGAAAATCACTTGTACAGTTCAGGTTGGCGGTAAAAGAGTTAAATTACAAGTTGTGAATCAAGCTACTGAGTGTCAAGTGGATACAGGTCCAGCACTCAATTCATTAATTCATAAGAATCTTTTGGAGGTTGAGGAAGTATACCTCATCTACTCCTCCAGCTATTCCTTACTGGAGCAGGAATTGAAGCCCGAATATGAGGCTATGTCAGCTATTTTGGAAGAGTATGCAGATGTTTTCGCAGAGCCTCAAGGTCTTCCCCCAAGTAGAGGAGTTGAACACCATATTACTCTTAAACCAACAGTATTCCCAAAAAGGTACATCCTTACCGATCATCTCATCACCATAAAGAAGAGATAGAACGGATAGTTGGGGAGCTACTCAGAGATGGTGTAATTCAACACAGCAAAAGCCCATTTGCTGCACCAGTTATTTTGGTAAAAAAGAAAGACAACACATGGCGTATGTGTGTTGACTACAAGTATCTAAACTCACTTACTATTAAGAATGATTACCATATACCTGTTATTGACGAATTGTTGGATGAGCTTAATGGAGCTCAGCTTTTCTCTAAAATGGATTTGAGGTCCGGCTACTTCCAAATTCTAGTAAACCCTGCGGATAGATTCCTCACAGCTTTTAACACACATCAAGGGCACTATGAATTCCTAGTGATGCCCTTCGGGCTATGTAATGCCCCTGCGACATTTCAGTCCTTGATGAACAAGGTTTTCAGTGATTATCTACGAAAAACAGTACTGGTATTTTTCGACGACATACTAGTTTACAGCAAGACTTATGATGAACATCTGGTTCACCTCAAAGAGGTTCAGGATTTGTTGAGGAAGCATTCTTTGTATGCTAAGAAGAGCAAATGCAGTTTTGGCCAGACAAGTATAGAGTACTTGGGGCATATTATTCATAGAGATGGGGTTTCTACTGACCCTAGCAAAATCACTTGTATGGTCAATTGGCCCATCCCAAAAAATGTAAAACAGCTAAGAGGGTTCTTAGGTTTAACTGGTTATTACAGGAAATTCATTAAAGGATATGGGCAAATTAGCAGACCACTAACACTGTTGTTGCAGAAGGATGGATTTAAGTGGAACTTAGAGGCTGAAGCTGCTTTTAACAAGCTTAAGGAAGCCATGACAACTGCCCCTGTGTTGTCCTTACCTGATTTCACTCAACCTTTTGTGGTTGAAACTGATGCCAGTGGTTATGGGGTTGGAGCAGTTCTCATGCAGAACAATAACCCAATTGCCTTTATGAGCAAAACTCTGTGCCCTAAGAATCAAGCCCTTTCCATATATGAAAGGGAGTTCTTAGCAGTGGTAATAGCTGTGCAGAAGTGGAAGTCCTATTTACACGGCCAGAAGTTCATTATCAAAACCGATCAGCAAGCCCTTAAACATCTATTAGATCAAAAATCTGTTAATCCTGTGCAACAAAGATGGCTCACCAAGTTGTTGGGTTTTACTTATGAAATTCAATACACTAAAGGGGTGGATAACAAGGTTGCAGATGCCTTGTCTAGATGTGTTCCTGAAGTTGATTCTTATTCTGCTATTTCCACTGTCACACCACTTTGGATACAGCGGGTAATGTTGAGTTACAAGGATGATGATCATGTTATTAAGATTTTGTCTGCTCTAACTACTGATCCTTCTATGTATGCGAGCTATAAATTCGAGTCCGGTCTCCTTTGATATAAGGGGCGGATTGTGGTGGGGTCTGATCAAAATTTCAGAGAGTTACTAGTAGCTGAGATGCATAATACTCCGTGTGGGGGTCACTCGGGCATTCTGGGTACTTATATGCGACTGAAAAGTCATTTTTTCTGGCCAAAGATGAAGCAAGATGTTCAAGCAATGGTTCAGGGCTGCGACATCTGCCAGCGACATAAGTCAGATAATGGTTCTTACCCGGGGTTACTCCAGCCACTCCCTATTCCCACTAGAGCTTGGGCCGAGATTTCTTTGGACTTTGTGGAAGGGCTACCCAAATCCCTTGGCAAGAATGTTATCCTAGTGGTGATTGATAGGCTTACTAAATATGGTCATTTTATCGGCCTTGCTCATCCTTTTACGGCGCAAGGGGTTGCAAAGTTATTTTTGGATTCTGTGTTCAGACTTCATGGCCCTCCAGAGGCCATAATTTCAGATAGGGATAAGGTGTTTACTAGTTCCTTTTGGACGGAGTTATTCAAGCTGATGGGCACGACCCTGGCCCTCTCAACTGCTTACCATCCTCAGACGGATGGCCAAACCGAGAGATTGAATCAGTGCGTGGAAAACTACTTGCGATGTATGACGAGCTCAAGCCCTAAGCAGTGGTTCAAATGGCTTCCTCTTGCCGAATATTGGTATAATACCAACTATCACTCTGGATTAAAGTGTACCCCTTTTCAAGCACTTTATGGTTACTCACCGAGTCAGTTGGGCGTGGGTTCCTCTTCTGATACACTGAATATGGAAGCTAAGGAAGTTCTTGAGGAGCGTAAGAAGTTCACTCTTCAACTGAAAGAAAATTTGATTGCAGCGCAGCATAGGATGAAATTTTACGCAGACTTGAAGCAGCAAGATCATTGTTTTGAGGTAGGTGATCGTGTTTATCTCAAGCTCCAGCCTTACCGTCAGAACTCTCTGTCCCTCCGCCGCAATCTCAAACTCTCTGCCCGTTACTATGGTCCTTATACCATACTGCAAAAAGTGGGAGCAGTGGCATATAAGTTAGATTTACCCGAGTCTTCTAAAATTCATCCTGTTTTCCATGTTTCACTTCTCAAGAGATGTTTGGGAAGAAGTAATATGCTGTCACCAGAATTACCTGCTGTTGATGATGAAGGTTGCTGCATTGTTAGTCCTATTGCTGTTCTTGATCGTCGCGTTCAGACACGGAAGGGGGTAGACTTTCCCCAAGTTTTGATCCAATGGCAGAACCAGAATCCACAACTTGCAACATGGGAAGATATCGCTTTTATTCGGCGTAAATTTCCCACCTTCGATCCTTGTGGACAAGGATCAACTCAAGCGGAGAGTATTGTCATGATTCAAGAGGTTAGAGGAGATGGAGCAGAAATGATAGCGAGTTCGGTATTTTAACAGAACTCGAGTCGGCATTCATCGCGGACCGTACACGTGGCTGAAGGAGGCTTGAACGGATAAGTGGAGTCGCGCTTCCCTTTTGTAAAAGCGCTGTATCGTTTTTAATTAGTTTAATTAATTTCCAGTTAGTTATTGCTGTAGCATGGAGTGCGTGAGTTGTTGGGACCACTCGGGTATAAGGCCCTTCGATAGGCATGAAACATGCATTCAGAAATGAAATCTCAATTCCTCCTCTCAAATTCTCATTCTCGCTGCAACTTCTCTTCTTCTTCTTAATATCCTTGTTTTTACGATTTATTCAGAAAATCACAAAAATAGTTGGGTTCACTACAGATTTCTGCAGACTTTTAAAAGTCTTGAACGAATACACCCAGACTTTTAAAATCCATAGAAATCCATCAAATTCCACAACGAATACACCCCCTAAGAGTCAATTAAGAAGTACATTGTGGCCGTTACACAATTTAATAAACTTTGACTGATTATAGTGTGGAGCTAATCTAGGTTCTGACGCACTAATTTACATATTCTATTATGATTATGATGATATTATGATTATGAATATGATATGATATGATATGATATATCATCAATATTGATATTGATTAAATTGGTGCACGCCATCTAATTCAATATTGATATTGATTAAATTGGTGCACGCCATCTAATTCTGGTTTGATTTTAAGTAATTAACAAATGTTCATTTTGTACACAAACTTTAAAATCTTTATTAAATATATTGTTTTTGCATGTTTTGATTAATTATGATATTTTTTTAATATTAAAATATAGATGTATTTTGATGTTCAATCTGTATCTAACGAAAGATAAAAAAAGATTTATTACATATTATAATAGATATATATCAAATAGATTTAGTGTAATATATATCTAATGAAATTAATATATTCTTAATTATAAATATATAATACTCCATGTAATTTACGAATTTAACCTTAAAATAAAATATGTAATAGAGATATGAATGTTGTTCGACAAAATGACTGATCCAACTGCAAAGGGAAAGGCTGAGCAGCATTACGCCCGTTTAACAACAGATAATAACACGGGATGCTATACATAGAAATGTGTAAGAGATACATTCTTTAACGAGAGAACTAAATGCAAATAATAGTAGGAAGTTTATGGAACGTATATAAATCTGCCCCGATTGTTGTTCCAGTTATCGATGAGAAATATAAACTGAGTTTTACTGACAATGAGTGAGCGTTCATTCGTAAGAGTTGCGATTATTGCCTTGCATACCCATTTTGGGCTACACTAGAGAATAGGTCTCTAGAGAATTATGAGTAGAGTCAAGATGTGTAAAAGCTGTTTGATAAAATGCCTAAATCAGACTTGATTGGACATGAGGTGTTTGGAAATATGCCTGAACCAATGCAGGCAAAGCTTGGCTTAGGACATCGTTATTCGTATCCGTTTATGTAAGTAAAAATTTTATAAAAATTTAACAATACAAATTAACCGCTGCATCTTTTCATCTCTAGCTCAGATCGTAAAGATTTACAGTGGATTCATCATTTTGCTGAATAAATTTATGATTCAAGCTTCGAATCTCATAGGTGGCGAAAAATTCATATTTTTGAATTTATAATTTAACATAGCAAATTCATAGTGTTTCATATATACTGGACTCTTTTGAACATCTCCATATATAAATGTGCTTGTATATAAATCATTATATTAATTTGAGTTTAATAAATTTAGTAGCGAGACATGAAAAAAATGCTAGGACAAATTAATTGTGGGACTTTAAATTGAATAACAGAAAGCTATGTTCCTCAATTTCATCAAAGATCATATCTTGTGATAATAAAATTTCTTAAAATAGAAGAAAACCAAGCACAACATGACTACATCACAATTTAAGAGATATAAAAAAGGATTAATATAAATTGCATTAAATCCTCAACTTCCTCCTAAGCTTCATACACAACATTTTGAACCGTCGTCAACAGCTTCCTGCCGCCGCCGCCACGGCATTGCTCTTCCTTCTCACAGCCTCTCCGGTAGGGGTTTCCAGAGTCCGCCGGAGGTGATTTTCTGGAAATAGGGTTGTGTCCGCCGATGACAGGGTAGCTGATAACTTTTGCGGACGACGACGGCAAAACCAAAGCGCTAAAAACAAGCAGCGCCGCCGCGATCACAGCTAGCATCTTCGTCATGCTTGCTATCTTACCTTTGAAAAAAAATATACTATAATATTATTGTAGGATGATTTTGATTTTTGTTGTTTTTTTTTCTTGAGATGTTGCAAACTCTTTTCTTGGTTTTATTTTCTGTGAATCTCATGACATTTTATTGGAAAAAAAGGATCCGTTCAGATTTCATTAATTGAGTTTTGAATTTGTTGATCTTAAAATGGTATTTTTTGTGGAAATTAATTTAGTGCGATTAGGGTGTTGCTAAAATTGCTTAGATTTTTAAAACACAAAATTTCCAAAAATACTTTAGTTGTGTATAAATATATTTCTTCAAGAATTACGAGTGACTACAATAAGAGAAATTAATAACAAATTTGTGCATTATTAATTGAGGTATTACATAATCTATATTTAAATACCATTATTGGCTGACAAACTCATACTAATAATCTATCTATTAAAGATAAGAAATTCACAAATAATTAAGCAAACTAATTTGGTCTTGTCCAGGCAAATTAAAAAGAGTTGTTTGCCGGTGCGGAATGGCGCTTTGCGCCTTGGAAGCCACCGCTCATTTCTATTTCTTTCTGTCTCTTTTTCTCCATTTCGTCAAATTTGGCTCTTTCCGCACGCTTCTCGCGCACCCTCGCCATGTTCGTCTCAGCCCCCACCATTTCCGGTTCTTCTTCTTGCGCGCACGTCGTTGCCACAAATGCACTGATCACAAGCAGCACCATCAAGCTCGCCGCCACCATTTTCCCCATTTTATTATATCTCTAATATATAACCTTTTTTTCTCTCGAGAACTTGTACTTTTTCTAATTCGATATTTCCCTAACGAATTTATTCAGCTTTTTATACCCCAAAAAAAATAAAAAAAATCATCCTTTCAGATGGTATTTGTTGCTTTGAAATAGAAATTTGAGGAACACCATTCACTCTAATTACTCTTCTCCGTAAATTGCTTCGCCCCTTCTACTGAAGTTCTATACATATTTCGTATAATGTCTCAATATTCACTAATTTTAGTAACCTTTTTAATCCCACGTAAATAAAATATCCAAATATAGATAGTAAAGATGAAAAATACTTACTAGTGTACAAAAATTAAAAAAAAAAAATGAATACTCTCAATTGTGAATTACTAGTTATTTTTTGCTGTAAAAACATCATATAAAACTTTCATTTTATAGCAATTGAACAAAAAAAATGGTTTCTGTTGGGTATCTTCGCCTTGCCGGGATTACTCCACTTGTTTCCCGAACCTCCGGTCCGTCTCACTTCGTGCTCAGGCACTTCTTCTTCTTCTACTCTTCTCTTCTCAGTTCCTCCTTCCTTCTGTCAGATCTGCACAAAACAGGGCAAGCAAGGAGTAACAAGATACAAGAAAGTAAAGAAAAGAAAAAAAAGAAGTAAAAGTTCAGAGAAGGGGAAAAGGTGTCCTCGGGACACAGGGGGCTCAGATTTTCCCCCTTAAACTCAGCAACCCTTAAATCACATGTAATTGCATTGAGCGCAATGGGATTTAAACTATTTAGGAGGTGTTCAGTTTTAGTGATAAGGCATGATTGATAATAATCCAACTTAATCGAGCGTTTGGTTTGAATATTCTCAATTGTGAATTATTTATGTTTGGCTATAATTCACAACTTCGAATATTAGTTTTGAATTAATGATTTTTAACTACAACTCACAACTTCTAATACTCTTAGTTGTAAATTAGTGGATAGCCATGTCCTCTATATGGGAATTTGGAAGAAACTATATAAACGAATCAGCCTGAAGGTTTTGTTCTACCAGGAAATGAGGGTAAAGTATATTTACTTAAAAAGTCCTTAATTATATGGTTTGAAGCAAAGCTCAAGATAATCAATGGTACATTAAGTCTGATAATTGTGTTTAGATGAAGAATGTCGGGAAATATGATGTTTCTTATCTTCTACTGTATGTGGATGACAGGCTGATTGCAAGCAAAAGTCACGAGGACATTGAGAATCTGAAGTCTAAGCGGCAAGAAAGGTTTGAGATGAAGATTTTGGAAAAAGCTAGAAGGATTCTATGTATGAATATCATTTGGGAGAAAATGAAAGAAACCATGTACGTAGTTAACTCAGAAGGATTATATCTCGAAGTGCTAAGGAAACTCAGGATGAATGAATCTAAGGTTGTATATATCAGTTCCTCTGGGACAATATTTCAAATTATATTTGGACCAGAGATCAAAGGATGATATTATGCTGAAAGGATGTGCACAATATAACTTATGCAAAAGCAATAGTTAGTATCATGTATACTATGATTTACATGAGACCTGATTTATCTCATGCGGTGAGTGTAGTTGGTAGATATATGTCTAGTCTAGGCAAGTATCACTAGGAGACTTTCAAATGGATATTCAGATATTTGAAGGGAGCTTCAGATATTGGAATTCAGTTCAAACAAATTGACAATTTGATACGTCCAATATATCCACAACCCAGCCAGTAGTCGAAGCCCAACAAGAAGCGCCAGCCAAGCAGGAAGAGCCAGATGAACCCAGCCTAGCCCAACGTCGGACGCGCCGCAAGATTAAGAAGCCAGCCCGTTTCAATGTTTAAGGGCCCATTTTATTTTCTTTGTTGCGTCGCCTAGGTCATATATATTAGACTAGGGTTTTGTTTGTTGCTTATGTTATGAATATTTTGATTGAGAACTGATTCTTGCGTGATCGCGAGAGTTTGATTTGGAGTCTCACGTTCTCCTCACGTTCTCCACCTTCCAGGCTACAATGAACTTCATCCTTAAAGATTTCATGCGCAAATTTGTCGTCGTTTTCTTTGATGATATTCTTATTTACAGCAATTCCGAGGCAGAGCATCAATCTCACTTGCGACAAGTCCTCCAATGTTTACAACACCACCAGCTCTTTGTGAAAGCCTCGAAGTGCACCTTTGGCGCGTCTTCTGTTGATTATTTGGGCCATATTGTTAGCGCCGGTGAACTACGGGTCGATCCTACTAAGATTTCGGCTATGCTCCACTGGCCCCAGCCCACTTCTGCTAAACAGTTACGGGGATTTCTCGGCTTGACAGGGTACTACAGGAAATTCGTTAAGCATTATGCGGCTATCGCTGCTCCCTTAACTGATCTCCTTCGTAAGGATAGCTTCGTTTGGACTGATTCTGCTACTATGGCTTTCGAGACATTAAAGACATCTATGGCCTCCACTCCCATTTTGAGATTGCCGGATTTCTCTCAGACTTTTACCGTGGAAACCGATGCATCAGATGTTGGTTTTGGAGCTGTCCTCCTCCAGGAAAATCTTCCCATCGCTTACCACAGTCGGAAACTTGGCCCTCGTCTCCGAGGCACGTCCACCTATCTCAAGGAGCTTCACGCCATTAGCGAAGCCATTGCTAAATGGCGCCAATATCTCCTTGGCCGCCGGTTTATTATCCGCACCGACCATCACAGCTTGAAGGAGTTACTTCATCAGCAACTCCATACTCTCGATCAACACCGGTATATCCGAAAGCTCCTTGGCTATGATTTTTTGATTGAGTATAAGCCGGGAAAACACAATATTGTCGCAGACGCTCTTTCCCGCGCTCCTGGCGCCGCGGTCGACACGCCACTCCCCGATACTTTCACTCCCGTGTGCCTCACTATTCAGAGCTCTCCCGTTTCCACCTTCCTGGAACGGCTACACCACGCTAACTCCAAAGAGTCTGACTTCATCTCTTATCATCAGCGATTGGGTGCCGGCGATCTCCCTGCGGATTACACGGTCGTCAATGGCTTTCTCACATTTCGCGGCAAATATTTTCTCACACCATCTTCCCCTCTCAAACAACAGCTGCTTGAGGAATATCACTGCTCCCCTATAGGCGGTCATGGTGGTATCAAGAAAACGCTAGTCGGTCTCTCAACACTCTTTTACTGGCCCCGTATGCGTCATGATGTTGAAGAATTTGTGCGAGCTTGCCCAACGTGCCAACAGGTGAAGACTCTCACTACCGCCCCAGTCGGGCTTCTTCAACCTCTGCCTGTCCCTGCCTTAGTTTGGAACGAGCTCACCATGGATTTCATTACACATCTTCCTACATCACACGGCTACTCCGTTGTTATGGTCGTAGTTGATCGTTTAACTAAGGCAGCACATTTTGGCCCATTGACCGCGGGATTCACGGCTGCCAAAGTGGCTCGACTCTTCACTGATGTTGTCGTGAAGCTACATGGCTTTCCGTCTTCCATTGTCTCGGATCGCGACCCCATATTCATGAGTCATTTTTGGGCAGAACTCTTCAAGCTCAGCGGGACCACACTTAAGCATAGCTCGGCCTATCACCCTCAAACGGACGGCCAAACTGTTCGCTAATATTTTCACCACGCCGCAAGTATACGGGTAGTTGTAATATATGGAAGCAAGGTCGTATCCCACAAGGATTAGTAGTTCAATCTAGTGATTATCCTAATTCATTTTACTCGACTATTTAGACTAAACGATTGAGTGATTGGTTTGATTATCTAACTAAATACTTAACAAGTGCAAAGACAAATAAAAATCAAATAAGCAAAGTGGATAAATAAGATGATTAAGGCGATTTAGGGACTAGGTATCGATAATTAAGCAAAAGACTTCAATTATAGCTCAATATTAATCTTGACAATCCTAATTATCTAGAGTGATCTCCCAACTAGTTCTAGCCCCCTCCCGGACGACTAGAACGGTAGATTACGGGTCATAGTTGCCGTCCCCGGTCAACTTCTAACCTATAACTCCCAAAAGCACACAAAGATCGACATACTCTCACCCAACTCTCAACCTCCCGGTTATCGAATTGATATGTTTCAAACACCTTATCTATTGCAATTATTCTCTCCCGATTCAAATTGCAAATTAGAAATGCATAGAAAGTGGCCAACAAACCATACAAGAATAAAGCTAGGGTTTGAAAAGATAATGTGCAAAGGAACAAACAAGATTTATATTGAGCACAAATAATCAATCCATTACAATAATCATCTAGCCTAATCCCCAAATCAAAGAGAAATTTAGGCTATCATGTTCAACAATAACATACCCAATGAAAAGAGAAACATAAATGAAAAAGAGAGAAAGAATGAACAAATCCTATTGAGAAGCTTGCTTCAATCTTCTCTCATCTTCAATCCTTCTTCAAATGGGTAGGAATGAGTATGAATGTTGGGGGATTAGGGCTTGGATATGGAGGTAGGAATGTTGGGGATGATGAATAATGTGAGGAAAAGGGGGAGAAAGGGGTTTAAGGGGTGAAAAACCCGACTGGGGCCCACTTGGGGAGGCTCCGCCCTTTTCCCGCGGTCCTGGCCCGCGCCCGCGGCCTTCAAACGTGGGGGATGCTCAGGGGACCCGCGGTCCCGCCCCGTGGCCGCGGGTGGTGACCGCGGGTGTCTCCTGAGTCGGGAACAGCTGACCCGCGGTCTTACCCCGCGGCCGCGGGTGGTGACCGCGGGGTACTGGGCGTTTTGCACAGTCCGCTCGTTTTGCTCCGTTCTCCCTCGTCCGGACTCGGATTTGGTCGCCGTTTGCGCTCACGGATTCCTCTCGAGACGTACTTCAATATCATATCTTCAAAATCCTCCAATTAATCCTTGATTTTTCCTGAAATTACTCCAAAACTACACAAAGATATCAAATCTTCATAAAACTAAATATTCGGGCACAAACAAGCATTCACAAGCAAAACATGAAGGGAAATGACAACAAAACATGTGGAATTGAGGTACGAAAACCATGTTTGTCACAAACTGAGGTTGTTAATCGTTGCCTGGAACAGTACCTCCGCGCTATGACTGCTGATCACCCAACTCGCTGGTTTGAGTTCTTGGGATGGGCTGAATTCCACTACAACACGTCGTATCACTCCAGCATTTCTATGAGCCCCTTTCAAGCTGTTTATGGGCGACTTCCACCGGTGATTCCACGCTACACTCCCAACTCCACCTCCATCGATGCCTTGGACACCTTGCTCTCGGAGCGCGACATGCTGCTCTGCGCACTCAAAGAGTCCCTCTGCTCCGCCCAACACCGCATGCAACAACAGGCTAACAAACACAGGCGTGATGTCTCTTATTCTGTTGGTGATCTTGTGTGGGTAAAGTTACAACTTTACCGTCAATCTTCGGTGCAGCGTCGCCCTGCTCCGAAGCTCGCCAAACGCTATTTTGGGCCGTATCCTATCACGGCGAAAATAGGTGTCGTGGCTTATCGACTTGACTTACCCCCTGGTAGTCGTATCCACCCGGTTTTCCATGTTTCTCTTCTCAAACCATTCGTTGGCAATGGTTCCGCCCCGCTTAATCCGATACCAATGGATTCTAACGGCCGCCTGCTCTCCTTCCGGTGGTCGTCATATCGTCTCGCACCATCCTTCGCGACGGTGTCCCGACTCCACAAATCTTGGTCCAATGGGAGGGTCTTCCTCCGGACGCAGCCACATGGGAATCGCTGGATTCCTTCCGGGCATCCTTTCCCGACTTTCACCTTGAGAACAAGGTGGTTTCCGAGGATGGAGGAGTTGATACGTCCAATATATCCACAGCCCAGCCAGTAGTCGAAGCCCAGCAAGAAGCGCCAGCCAAGCAGGAAGAGCCAGACGAGCCCAGCCTAGCCCAACGTCGGACGCGCCGCGAGATTAAGAAGCCAGCCCGTTTCAATGTTTAAGGGCCCATTTTATTTTCTTTGTTGCGTCGCCTAGGTCATATATATTAGACTAGGGTTTTGTTTGTTGCATATGTTATGAATATTTTGATTGAGAACTGATTCTTGCGTGATCGCGAGAGTTTGATTTGGAGTCTCACGTTCTCCTCAACGTGATTATTAATACATCTCGTATTACAATTGGTAATGAAATCCATTAATAGGATCTTTTTTTATTCTGCTATGGTGTAAATATAGATACAAGAAAGTCGCAGACTGGTTATATCTTTACTTTATATGGAACTGCAGTCAGTTGCATTATTTTGAATTTCTTTTACACTAGTGAGTATTTAATTTTTATCTTAATTACCTCAATTTGGATAGTTTATTAGTCCACTCTATTTATTGAGTGCGAATAAAAATGTTACTAAAATTAGAGTGAATGGTGTTCCTCAAATTTCTATTTCAAAGCAACAAACACCATCAGAAAGGATGATTTTTTTGGGTATAAAAAACTGAATAAATTCCTCCGGGAAATATCAAGTTAGAAAAAGTACAAGTTCTAAAGAGAAAAAAAAGTTATATATTAGAGATATAATAAAATGGGGAAAATGGTGGCGGCGAGCTTGATGGTTCTGCTTGTGATCAGTGCATTTGTGGCAACGACGAGTGCGCAGGAAGAAGGACCGGAAGTGGCGGGGGCTGTGATGAACATGACAAGGGTGCGTGAGAAGCGGGCGGAAAGAGCCAAATTTGACGAAATGGAGAAAAAGAGACAGAAAGAAATAGAAATGAACGGCGGCTTCCAAGGCGCAAAGCGCCATTCCGCACCGGCAAACAACTCTTTTTAATTTTCCTGGAAAAGAGCAAATTAATTTGCTTAATTATTTATGAATTTCTTGTTTTTGATAGATAGATTATTAGTATATTCTCCAAGCCGGAAGGTCCTTTTTTATTTTCTAGTTTAGGAGAATAAGGCCGAGGAGTTTGTCAGCCAATTAATAATGGTGTTTAAATATAGATTATTGGCCATGTTTTGTAATGCAAATTTCTCTTATTGTAGTAACTAGTTATTCTTGAAGAAATATATTTATACACACAATTAAAGTATTTTTGAAAATTTTGTGTTTTGAAATGTATATTCCTGTGTATAATGTATTTATATTTTTTTCCCTATAATTGATCACTTCTTTTTATTATTCTTTTTGTAGTCACTCTTCTTGAAGAAATATATTTATACAAAATTTAGCTTGCGTGAGGCAAAATGTGGAGATCATTTTCGCAACTATTGGTTGTGTTTCGTGTGTTCCATATTTATCGCGAATGCAATATGGTTGATGTCATTTTAACTCAGTCTTCTGTTGAGGATGGATGGTGGTCTTTTGCTATCCCTTGTATTGTTGATGATGTGCATTGTGACTTAGTTGTGTGATGTTTTATACGAACGGTATTTTAAGAGGACAGGCTTTGCCGAGGATTCCGTATGTTAGTGTCCATGGCTCCGTCGTGTTTGGTGCTCTTTGCTCGGCCGAAAAGAGGGTTTGTGTTGTGCTTGTTATGCTGCTCTTTGCTTCTTCGGTGATTGGGGTTTGGGGTGACCTACTGGGATTTTCGGACAGATTCTTGGTGCGTTGGGGTCTGGATCTCGTTGGCTATTTTTCGCAGAGATGTTTGTGTTGTCATATGCTCCTTTGGGTTGTTTTCTTTTCTAGTTGTTTTCTTACGAGTACTTATTTTCCTATCATGGTGTTTTTCTTTGAGTTTTCGCCAGAAAGATTTTGATGAGGTTCAATCCTTAGTTTGCGTTATGTAATCAAGGGTTTTTCTAATTCATTTTTTCTTTAATAAAACTTTATTTCAGTAATTGAATTAAATGAATAAACAAAACTTAGAGACGAATCCACGGTGAACAACTCAAATCCAGAAGAAATTCTTGCTGAAAAAAAAAAGTCTAAGCTATAAAAACTGAAGAACAAAAGAAAATAAAGTAAAACTAAAACCTAGATAATGAATTGTTTGTAAAAAGTGGTAGTAGATCCCCAAAGCAAAGCCTTTAAGGGTTTTTATTGATGTAGGAAAAAAATTGTGTTTGGAGGCCACTTTTAGGGTTTTCGCCTTTTTTCACGCAGTGTCGGGACACGGCTGCGGGGATACGACTGTGGGAACTTTCGGTTTTGTCGCGGAATGATACTAGTTACGCTCATGGCTGCGGGAGGTGACTACAAGGCACTCGAAGCTTCACGCAATATTTTGGTTTTAGTCATATTTCCCTCGTTTGAACTTTGATTTTCGATTCGTTTTCACTCACAAACTCGTATCAAGATGAAATTCAACTTTCATTCATCAACTTTCATTCAGATCATGTTTCCTAATTCAGCCTCAATATTTCTACAAATTTCATCAAAGTATGAGCAAATATCACATTTTACTATATAAAGCAATTTAAGTGCAAAACAATGATCAAACACTCAATTCTCTATAAAGTTGATATCTTAAGAACATTAAAAACCATAAAAAAGTGAGTATTATCAAAATAATTACCGAAAACAGTAATTCACAACTAAGAAGACTCTCAGTTGTGAATTAGTCAAAGGTTGTGAATATAGTAAGGGTACAACTGTAAGTGAGTTATTTACCTTTTATCTTGAAACAATAGCCTACTCTGGCCCATCTCATATATCAAAAGGAAATTTTATCCATAAAGATATAAAATTGGAAATATTAGCCTTTTTGTGTAAACATGCCAATATACCATTAATGGTTTTCTTAAAATAATTCAAGAAAATTAAAAAACCAAAATTGTGTAATAACCACGAAAATCATGTACAATGTATTTTACATTGTTTGACACTATTTTTGCAAAAGTGTGAAATAATGTAAAAAATTGTAATTGGGAAAAAAAATGTGTGAAACTATAAAATTACATTGTTACATTGATTTTCGCAACTATGATTTTGCAAAATCATATAAAATCATGTAACATTGTATTTTTACACTGTTACATCGCGGTACAAGGTATTTTGGTGACAATGGCTACTATTTCCAAGTTTTTATCCATATGGATGCAGCTTACTACTTTCTCCGTCATATTAAAAGTAGCTTGTATTTCATTTTGGGTCGTCCCATTATAAGTGGCTTGTTTCCATAAATGGAAAATTTTAACCCTTAAAAAAGTGTAGGCCGTACAACTTTTAACCAATTTATACCATCTTCTTAATTTTCGTGGCGAAATGTTTTGAGCCACTTATAGTGGGACGGAGGGAGTATATGATTTTGCCAAGAATAAGGTGATATCTCTTTTATCTTTCTTATCTCAATTTGGATATTTTATTAGTCCACTCTATTTATTACATGCGATTAAAAAGGTTACTAAAATTAGTGAATGTTGAGACAATTACACGAAATATGTATAGAAATTCAGTAGAAGGGGCGAAGCAATTTACGGAGAGAGTAATTAGAGTGAATGGTGTTCCTCAAATTTCTATTTCAAAGCAACAAATACCATCTGAAAGGATGATTTTTTTTGTATAAAAAACTGAATAAATTCGTCATGAAATATCAAATTAGGAAAAGTACAAGTTCTCGAGAGAAAAAAAGGTTATATATTAGAGATATAATAAAATGGGGAAAATGGTGGCGGCGAGCTTGATGGTTCTGCTTGTGATCAGTGCATTTGTGGCAACGACGAGAGCGCAAGAAGAAGAACCGGAAATGGTGGGGGCCGAGACGAACATGACGAGGGTGCGCGAGAAGCGCGCAGAAAGAGCAAAATTTGACGAATTGGAGAAAAAGAGACAGAAAGAGATTGAAATGAAGGGTGGCTTCCAAGGCGCAAAGCGCCATTCCGCACCGGCAAACAACTCTTTTTAATTTTCCTGGACAAGACCAAATTAATTTGCTTAATTATTTATGAATTTCTTATTTCTAATAGATAGAGTATCAGCCCACGTTTGGTTGGGTGTTTTTAGGGGTTGGAAAGGGAATCAAGTAATTGAATCCATTATTTGTTGTTTGGTTTGGATAATGAGATAATCATTACTCTTACTTGAGGTGAGGTTAACTCAATCATCCAATTTGTTACCCCTCAAAATAGAGGGGAAACAAAAGAAAGGGATTCCCTTATTAATGATTCATTTCCATTGTTAAACCAAACACTCAATAAAGTAATGATTATTGTTACCATTCCACTCCTTTAATTGATTCTGTTCCCTTTCCATTACTTGAACCAAACGAGCACTTAGTGAAGGTCTGTTTTGTTTTATTTTTTATTTTGTAGTTAGAAGAATTCGAGGAGTTTGTCAGCCAATAATTAATGGTGTTTAAATACAGATTATTGGCCATGTTATGTAATGCCCCTCAGTTAATAATGTAATCAAACTTGTGCTTAGTTTATCTTATTGTTGCCACTCGTTATTCTTGAAGAAATATATTTATACACAAAGTATTTTTTGAAATTGTTGTATTTTTGAGGAAATTGGTTCTGTAATAACCAATGTTTGATCAATTTTTTTCGAGTAATGAGACATTTAATTTTATAGAATTAAATGACATATGATCGATCTATATATGTTCCAATACTCAAAGATCGATTTTAGACGAGTGGGAAATAATTAATTAAAATTTATTACTCCCTCCTTCTCACCAAACATGACCCACTTTCCATTTTGGATTATCCCACTAAAGATGACTCATTTCCATAAAAAGCAATATTTTTAATTAACTCTTGAAAAGTTGTGGGTCTTATCACTTTTACACAATTTACACATTCTCCTTAATTTCTGCGCTGAAAAGCAGTGAGCCATGTTTAATGGAAATTTATAACCGCTCTTTTTTAATTTTCATGAACAACAGCAAATTAATGTGCTTAATGAATTATTTATGAATTTCTTATTTTTAATAGCTAGAGTATTAGTATATTCTCCAAGTTGGAAGGTCCTTTTAATTTATTTTCTAGTTTAGGAGAATAAAGCTGAGGTGTTTGTCAGCCAATCGGGTCGCGTTCAATGGAGACCACTAAATATTCAAATAACAAAGATCAAATCACAGCCGTTGATCTTATCTAATCTAACGGTTAGCATTTATTCACGCCATGTTCGAACGTTCATCAAATCCGTTGAACATGGTGTGAATAAATGCTGATTTTTTGGGAGTTGTGGGATTCGACCCTGTATATGTTCAACAAAAAATCCGTTGAACATGTCGTGAATAAATGCTGACCGTTGAATTAGATAAGATCAACGGCTGAGACTTGGCTTCTGATCTTTGAATATTTAGTGGTCTCCATTGAACTCTTCCCTATATATATATTATTGGCCATGTTACATAGTTACCTCAGTTAATAATGTACAAAAATTTGTGACTATTTTCTCTTATTGTAGTCACTCGTTAATATATTTATTAACAAAACATCCAAAAATAAGTAAAATGGGGAAAGGGAAAGAAAAAATTAAGGCATAATCCGAACTTCATGGTTAATCATCCTCATCACGAAAACTTTCAAAGCTCATTTACAGAAAATCAAATCTATATTTAATAGCATATCTAAAATTGGCACTCAACATTTCGAGAAACGCTCGATTATAATATGGTCATAATATTTTGTCAATAAATGCTAATTATTTCGTAATAAAAGTAGTAAAGAATTTGGATTGTTGCTATAAAATATTTTCCAATTCTTGCATGCTAGAGGCCCTATATAAGGAGACATCCACACCATTATAATTTAGTGAAGGCAAGAAAGGGTGAATTAAGTATAATGGCTAAACTTTCTCTAGTTCTTTTCCTTCTTCTATCAGGTATACATTGCAGTATTTTTATTGGAATAAACTTAATAAATTTATTTTATTCAATAAATATATATTTAAATGTGGAAGCTTGTTTTCTGTAGTTGTGTTGGGTGCAGTTGTTGAAGTGAATGGGAAAAAGACATGCACAACTATACTTGATAACAAAGGTTGTGTCATTCCATATTGTGCAGCGGATTGCAAAGCTCAATACAATGGGGATGGATTTTGCTTTGCCAATGGACCAGGTGGCCTATTTATTTGTAATTGCAAATACGATTGTACGAATTATTAAAAAATGCAATATCAATAAGAGTTGAAATTTAAATAAATCAGGCACTCGTGCAATGTACGAAAAATATTTTTATATTTTCATATATTTATAAACTATAATAAACAGTATAATTTGAACTGAATATAGAAAAAATTAAAAAATAAAAATATGAAATATAGAAGAATTCACAATATATAAATTTTGTTATAATGAAAAAGCAAAAAAAAATTAAGAAAATAAAATAAGTCAAAAGATAAAAATGAAAATAAAAAAACATTTATTGAAAAAAGATGAGGGATGAGAGAGAATATTCTTAAGTTTTAATTATCTCTAAACAAATTTAATTTTTATATTTTAAATCTAATATTTACATACAATATATCAAATTAAAGCTATTGTTATGATCTTTAATTTGATATACATATAAAATATTTTATAATTAGTCGAATTTCATAATTTTAGGGGAAAAATACGACACAAAAAAATAAGAAGATAAAGAAAAATGAAAAAAAAAATACAGTTCGGAATTTTATTATAATCACAAAATTGTCATTTAATTTTGAAATTGATTTGAAATTAAATTCAAATTGAAAGTTGCATTTCTATTATATTGTTGATTTTATCGATATGGGAAATTTTAGGATGTGATGCTTAAAGTGTAATAAAAAAAGGCAGAGTTGTCATTTTATCGAACAACTTCCATGCGTCATCCAAACACTGGAATTTCTATTAGAATCACACAAACCCAATATTCACATATGATTCATTTTGTACTATTTTGGTGGGCAGTCATTATCAACTAGATTAAGCTACAATTGTTTTCTCCATCATCGTCATCAAACGGTATATATATACTGCAACTCTCACATTGGAGCTTGGAATCTTCAATCAAAAAATCATGTAACATCAACATCGCAAATGTTCGTTTATACATGCCATCATCGGAAACATGTTGAAGTATGGAGGCTGAAGGTACTGAACATCAGAGTCCGATCGTAGTGATCTAACTTTGGGGACAGCATATGGTCCATGTTTTTGGGGCGTGGAGGCTAGGGTGGGCTGAAGCCCACCCTCAAAATTTTTAGTTTTTTATTTTTATTTTAATTTAATTAAGAGAAGAAATAGGGAACATAACATAACTTGTTTAGCCATGTGTACATTGAAAATATGTTTTCTCAACAATTAATAAGGAAAAGATTTAGCAACATTTTCAATCGATGAGTATACATCGAAATCAAGTGTAATTGGTTTTTCAAACACAAATAATTGGTTCGTAATTAATTATTTATTCTTAAGTTATTTGTAGTGTACTTGATCTATTTAATATATGAAAAATATTGTTTGTTTCTATTATTTATATGTTTTTTTTTTTAATAATTGTATGGATGGATCAATTCCTAAAAATATTGTTTGTTTCTATTATTCATCCACTAATGAAAATTCCTAGCTCTGCCACTATTTTGGTTACTAGGCGAAATCATAATAGACCTAGTCAAGTTCATTGCAATAGTATAAATAGCTATTCGCCCTTTGTATATTGTATCCGAAAAATCATAGTGAAAATTTTATGGTTTGGCATCGCCCCCAAACGTAGTTCATAGAAATGAACTGGGTAATCAATTCTCGTGTGTGAAACCACCCCAACCCGAACCACCACAAAGCTCAAAATAACCAAGTGCCACAATGCCCAATGCACAACCAAGAAAATTTGCGCACACCAACTCTTTGACGAAAAGTGGTCAACACCAAAAATCCTACTGATGTAATTGAATTTTTAAATTGTTGGCTTTTATTTCATAAGAAATTTTTTCTCCCTCTTTATTTGTCTCTGGAACTGTGCTTTAGTGATATTTTAATTTGAAAATTATCATCTTCTTCATGCCATAGTAGCTTCTTTATCATGTTTTATTACTAGAAATTTAAGTTTAACATTTGTGAGATTGTGTTTTTTGCTACATTAATATGTTGCACATCCTTTATACATAATTAGCTAAATTGAAAAGTTATTAAGCAGCCGCAGAATGCGAAAAATAATCCAAAGAATGCGAATTTATATGTGAATAGTTGGAGTTTTCAGATGATGCACGGAATATGTTCGATAAAATGCCTGAATAAAAATGTAGTGTAGCGGTGTTGCTTTACGGTAAAATATGACATGCTATATATTATATTTCCAATTTGCAATTACGACACCACCTTTAATTTAAAATTTAGATTTATTTGCCTCAAATAACTCGATATATATTTGCAATTACAACACAACTTTTAGCACGCTGCAAATATGACTTCACCATTATTTTTTAGCAATTACTACACCATCAAAAATTAAAAATCTACGAAATTTGTGTGATGTGTACCACTAAACCGACATACATTTAATTTACCTCATAAAATTTTGAGAATGTAATAATAAGTTGTAATTGCAGCATTTTAAAAGTCAATTTTATTAATTACTACAAATTAGATAGTAAATTGTACTTTGCCACAAATTAACTCATGATTCGGAGTATATGTGAAATTTAATTTTTCAATCAAATTGAGAAGGGTATCTTTTTTCTTGCTTGAAATCAAAGAATTTGAATTTTATTTTATTGGATGAATAAATTTATAAAAATCACATAATATGATGTACTTGAACATAAGATATTTTTCAGATTGTTCTACCACTATCCGAACGCACACAGCATTTGAATTTACTTTAATTATTTAAAATCAAACCAGATCGAATTAGATGGTGTGCGCCAATTTAATCAATATATGTTGAATATATTGATTTATTGATATTATATAATAGAATATGTAAAATTAGTGCATCAGAACCTAGATTAGCTCCACACTATAATCAGTCAAAATTTATTAAATTGTGTAACGGCCACAATTTACTTCTTAATTGACTCTTTTTTCTACATAAAAGCCATGAGTTTTCACTGAAAACAAAAGCAAGAATCTTTTGCAAATTGCAACAACATTAGAGAAAAATAATCTATACTTAATTCTACATTAATAATTAAAAATATCAATTATGACCTTCCCCAAATCAAAATTATTTTTTTTAAAAAATACTACAAGCTAAAAATTACGTATAAAAAGTTAAAAACGCATAGCAGGAAAAAGGAGAGAAATTATCGAATTATATATTATTATTATTATTATTATTATTATTATTATTATTATTATTATTATTATTATTATTATTATTATTATTATTATTATGCATTGAATTTTCTACTTATATATGGAAGCATATTATTAAGCATTGAATTTTTTTTACCTTATATTCTCCATAAAATACAATTCTAAACATATTTGACGAAATTAAATTGCGTAACCGCCACAGTTTGCTTCTCAATAGCCTGTTTTTTTTCTCTATAAAAGCAAGAAACTTTTGCAACAATTGTAGAGAAGAATCATTTACATTTCTACATTAATATAAAAAAAGTTAAAGATAAAGCTAGCAAGAATGGCGAAGATGATGGCTGCGATCTTGGCGACATTGCTTGTTATTAGCGTTTTCGTTTCGGCGGCGGCGGCAGCACTGGCCGGCAACCCTGTCGGCAGCGCTGATGCTGTTGCAAAACCTATGCCGCCGCCGCGGGTGCCTGCAAACCCCTACAGAAGGGGGTGTTCGAAGGCAACGAAATGCCGCGGGCCCCCCGCCGGTGGCCGGAAGCTGTTGACAACTGACGCTGATGTGCAACATTAGAAGACAAAATTATCAACTTTTTCCCTCCGAGATATTGAGTGTCTGATTTTGTTTTAGTTGTAATAATTGATCAGCATTGTGTAATACTATTATTATTGCATAATAGGATCATATTGTTTTAAGAAAAAGAAAAAAACACTATGTTGTTTGGATTTTATGCCGTGATTGAAATGCTTGTTGTGATAATAATAATAATAATAATAATAATAATAATAATAATAATAATAATAATAATAATAATAATAATAATAATAATAATAATGATGATGATGATGATGATGATGATGTTAATAATAATAATTGATCAATATTGTGTAATATTAGTAATATTGCATAAAAGGATCACTGTTTTAAGAAGGAGAAAAAACATAAGTTTCTTGTAATTTGGATTTTATGCCTGAATTGAAATGCATATTAATAAACTTTCTAAGGCATATAAAGTATTGAATTTTCAACAATTCTTATTTAGCATATCGACTATAAAATTTGTATTAAAAATACTCAATTATTATTATTTATTTTTTTTTTTGCTATCTCACCTGTTTAATTCCATAGTAATTTATGGATTTGGACACATAGAATTTCAGATGACCGCTTTAGCATGGAGTTTGGCTGGAAAACGGGCAATACAGCAAAATAAGAAAAAAAATTAATTAATTTTAATACATTTAAAGTTGGTGTACAAAATGAGAATTGTTTGAAAGTATAGTAATTTATATGCAAGTTATTTTTTGATAAATTACATAAGTAAATAAAGAAATTTAAAGATTGTATATTTGAATGGTTGAGTCAAGGATTATCTAATCCACAATTTCACTCGTTGTAGTTCATACATATTTAAAAACCTTCTAAATTATAAAAAAATGGTTTTTTTTTTCATTGATATAAATTTTTTATTCCAAACTTTGCATTATATAAATGGTCGTGCCCTTGTAATTTATTTCATTCGAAAATACTTTAAAATATGGCTGCCGAAAATCATGCAAACTAACAATTATGTAATTAAAATTCATTAAATATGAAAATTTGTTGAAATTTAAGGGACATAATCATATATTTTAGCCGTTACATAACACTCCAAAATCATTATAATCATGAGTGATCTCTTCAAAAAAGAAAATCATAACCACCAATCTCTTCAAACCATTCATTAATTTCTCGTTTTTGATTTGCAAATTCATGAGCGGAACAAGGATGTCCATGAAATTTAATAATCAATTTTAGACCAAACAAAGAAACAACCAAATTTAGAAGTTTGTGCAATATATAAACAGCATTTAGCACACGTAACAAAAGGGCAAGTCCACATCAAATAAAATTAGAAGAAACTTATTATACTATTTCCAAAAATAAAAAAATAAATAAAAATGGCAAGGATGATGGTGGTGACCTTGGCATTCCTGGTTGTGGTGAGTGCTTTCCTCTTGTCTCCGGCCGAGGCGGCCAAGGGTAAAACAGCTGGCGGAAAGCTCTTCGAGGGTAAGAAGTTGGCTGAGGATCCCATCGCCGCAAACCCTTACAAGAGGGCTTGCACCGCTAGCACGCAATGCCGTGGCGGCCGGAGGTTAATGAGCCTCACACCGATGCCACAAGTTTCTTCTCACGGAGTGCAACATCGCGTTAATGGAATTTAATCGAGATGAAATCCGGCACGAGGGCTCTCTCGTTACAATGTTGGTAAAAATTAACAGTGTCTTGTTTTTTTTACTGTCGTTCATGCATGCCTGCACGTTCACGTGCATGCATGCATGGATGTAGTGCAACATATAAGATGCGATACTATAAAATGTAGAAGAGAGGCCGAGTCGAGGATAGATTTGTTCTCCATTTTGTGTAATTTAACATATTGCCAATATGTATTGTGATTTCATTGATTTAATTCCTTGCTATATACTATTGCCATTGGGGTATTTAAGTGTATAAGTGGGAAAGGATTGGTATTTGTATATATGATTATGGTCACAATGTGTTTGTCTAGATATTCATCTAGACTTAAAGATATACAATATAAATTTATTCAACCTATGATGGATCATGCTAATTAATATTCTCTTTTGTGTTGCTTTCTTTAGAGGTATAGGCTTCATTTCTTAGCATTCATTGCCCTATCCATCTAATTAATATTCTCTTTTGTGTTGCTTTCTTTAGAGGTATAGGCTTCATTTCTTAGCATTCATTGCCCTTTTGTGAATATTATTAATAAAACTATTAAATATGTCTTGCTCATTCATAATTAGAAAATTAGGTCATTTTATTTTCTTATAATAAAAAGATACTAATATAAAATTAAATTATATATACATGTGTGTGTGTGTGAGAGAGAGGGGACTTCTTTATACAAAAATAAACAAATGAGTATTTTAATTAATTTATAAATTTGGGCTTTCTCCAAACACAAAAACTCGTGAAACCTTGAGCTCACCATCCAATGTAAAGACCTAAATTGCATTGATTTATCCTAAAGATTTCATTTCAAATGGAATTTGGTTATTCACCATGTACGAGGATCCCCGCTAAGCATCCATGGCTGAATGGTTAAAGCGCCCAACTCATAATTGGCAAATTTGTAGGTTCAATTTCTACTGGATGCACGCCAATGGGACCAAACGAAGTTTTACCATAACAATATTCCTTTAATTTAGAACTGGTATGGAATTGATTCAATTACGGAATCATGAATAGTCATCGGTTCAGCTGTCCATAGACATTGCAATCTACACTTTTTGATCACTAATTTCTTAGCAACAAAATATCGCAACTAACACGGTGTAATTGTAGCATATATGTAGCAATCGAGTATCGTATTCTCAGGACTGACACAACGAAATAACTCTAGTTATCTCCTAAACAAACTATAACAGTAGATAGACAAACAAATATGAAGAAGGTTTAATTAAAACTAAATTCAAACACAGCAAATAAAATTCACGAAGAAAAATCAAATAATAAAGACAACTGATCCTAGGGTAGTAATTTCATTAACTAAATCCACATGACAAATCTATTAATCCTATTAACCAATTTTAATCCAGTTATGATGAGAGATCACTTAATTAATCAATCACTCTCGCTAGAGCAGCAACGATCGTAGATTAGTAAATTCTCTATCTCCGCTAGGTCTCAAGAAAATCTACTAACTCTCAATAGCTCCTAAGAATAGCTCTCTATGATCCACCTATCTCCGTTGGGTCTCAAGGTTAAGATCATATCATACATTCCTAAATCCGCTAAACAGCTATCTCCGTTGGGTCTTAAGCCGAATAACTACACATGCAAACTATTGATCAGATAATTCACACGAATTCAAGCACTAGGAATTATGAATCATAAACTGGAAGGTAAATAGGTGCTAACAAATAAATCACATGAATCTAATTAACTATTTACAAACCCTAGAATCAGATAAGAAAACTAGTCAGACATATTAAAATAAAACATAAACATAATTAAAAAGAAAGCAATTGAAAGAACTGAAACAAATAAAATCGAAAGAATGGTTTTGAATCTTCAATCTTGTGAAAATCTAATCCAAGCTCTAAAAACTGGAAAGCAATGAAAATCTAAAGCTATAAAACTGAAAAACTAAAGCTGGAAACTGAAAGATAAAGTTGGGAACAGACTAAAATAAAGTTGGGAACTCAAAGATAAAGTTGGGTCTGAAAGATAAAGTTCGGTCCCCTAAATAGGTCAAAAGAAGACCTATATATAGGCACAGGAGATAAATACAGTGTAGAACTCGAAAATACTGATAAAATTCGAAATCCGGAAAATTCCCGAAAATTCGAAAATTCCCGTCGGGCACTATTCACTGTTGTGCGCGACTTTCTTGTTCTGACCATATCTCTCTCGTCCGAACTCGGATTTGCGATCCGTTTGCGCCTACGAACTCGTATCGCGATGATCTACAACTTTCATTAAGACTAATAGTCCAAGTTCGAACTCCATATTTCTGTAAAATTCACCAAAGTACGAGCAAGAATCATGTTTCACAAATAAAGCAATTTAAGCATAAACCAATCATCAAACACTCAATTTCCTATAAAATTAACATCATATAAACATTAAAAACTATGTAAACATGAGTGTTATCACTTTTTCTTCTATAACACTTTTTCTTCTATATATGAATATATAATACATAAAACAATATTTTTCTGAAAAAATCCTAGCAAGACAACGGGAGTAGTTCATCCTTCCCGAACGCAGCATGCAACTCTCGGTTGTACTGCGCTCTCCCAGTGTGCTTGTCCCCCCTGCTTCCTTAACCTGACAAGTCTTTGTGAAATAACTCCGATGAGAAGAAAAAAGAAGGCAGACCCTCCTGACCCAACCCTAGACACTCTAAGATCCTTTTTCAAATTCGCTCCCATTTCGAATCAAGAGATAGATAAATAGACACATCCCATGGCACTGATCGGGGGGTTTTCGATCGGTACTGGTTATCCAGTTGCAGAAGCGACCCCATAGGCTGCGGTTTTGTGGCAAAACCTAGCCGCTTTCTCCCTCAATGCGTACTCTGCTTTAGGGCTTTTCTGTTTAATGGGGGCTTGATTTAGGCTTTATCTGAGATAAAGCTTGGAAATTGTTAGTATGCCAAAGTTAATATATGTCCAGCTTGCATTCCTTTCAATGTAACTCTCACGAATGGCAAAAATTACATGAATTAATTAACTTAGTACCTAATCAGCAACTAATCACATGATTATGCATGAAATATTCCCATGCAAAGTCTGTTATAACCGAAAGATGAATAGCTTTCCAATAAGCCCTCGAAGGATATTCATCTTGTTTGAAAGGATATAACCACGAATGGCAAAAAATTACATGAATTAATTAACTTAGTATACATTTGTGCGAACAAATGTATATCTTATGCTATTAAAAGTAACCGGTCGCATAGTATGCGACCGGGTGCATGCAAGACCAACCCATTAAAAATAGGGTAAATATTGTTCGCTATTATTTTCACCACGCCGCAAGTATACGGTGTAGTTGCAATAAGTGGAAGCAAGGTCGTATCCCACAAGGATTGGTGAATTCAAACTTCTGAATACTATTAATAAGTTGTTTTCAATCTATTTAGACAACCAAAGTTCAAGAGGTGTTGATAACTAAAACAAAACTAAATAAAGCAAGAAAAGTAAATAACAATAACATAAACTTAGTGAATAAATTGGGGAATGACTCGAAGGAAAGTTATCCTAGGGACTAGATTTCGATGGATCGTAATGAACTTCAATCTAAAGCAATATTAATCTTGATATGGCCTACTTATCTAGGGCGATCTCCCCACTAGTTCTAGCCCCCTCCCGGACGACTAAAACAGTAGATTACGGGTCATAATTGCCGTCCCCGGTCAATTTCTAACCTATAACTCCCAAGAGCACAAAAGATCAACAAGCCCTCACCCACCTCTCAACCTCCCGGTTTATTGAGATGATATGTATCAAACTCCTAATCTATTGTAATTATCCTCTCCCGATTCAAATCACAAATTAGAAATGCACAAAAGGTGGCCAACCAATCATACAAGAGATAAATCTAGGACTTGAAAAGATAACAATAAGCACAATCAAGATATATATTGAACAAAGAAATCAATCCATTACAAATCCATCTAATCTAATCCCTAAGATAAGAGATTTTAGCCAAGCATATTCATAATAAAAGCAAATCTCAAGTCATAAGAAAACATAAATAAAGATATAGAGAGATAGAGATTCATAGACAAATCCTATAATCTTGATCTTCAATCATGTAGTCTTGATGAGCTCCTTTCCAAGTCTTCCCCTTCTTTATTTGATTTTGGTGTTGTTTTTGTGTGTGGAAGAGAGAAAAAATGGTAGAAAATGGAGGCTAGGGTTTGGGATTGGAGATTTGGGGAAGATGAAGTGGGTGTGTGTGGTGAATGAATGGGGAAAGGAAGAGAAAAATGGAGTTTTGAGGCTAAAATCGCGTTTGGGGTCCATTTGGGGGAGCCCCGCCCTTTTCCCGCGGTCACGGCCCGCGTCCGCGGCCTTCAAACGTGGGGGATGCTCAGGGGACCCGCGGTCCCGCCCCGCGGCCGCGGTTGGTGACCGCGGGTGTCTCCTGAGTCGGGAACAGCTGACCCGCGGTCTTACCCCGCGGCCGCGGGTGGTGACCGCGGGGTACTGGGCGTTTTGCACAGTCCGCTCGTTTTGCTCCGTTCTCCCTCGTCCGGACTCGGATTTGGTCGCCGTTTGCGCTCACGGATTCCTCTCGAGACGTACTTCGATCTCATGTCTTCAAAATCCTCCAATTAATTCTTGATTTTCCCTGAAATCACTCCAAAACTACACCAAGGAATTAAAACTCAACAAAACTCAAAATTGGGATACAAACACATATTAGCAATCAATTCATGGGGGAAAATGACAACAATTCATGCGATATTGAGGTACGAAAACCATGTTTGTCAACCCCCCCAAACTTAAAGCGTTGTTTGTCCCCAAACAACAAAGAGAAGAGAAATAAAAGATAACAAACATGTGAGAATGAATTGGTGTCATTTCAAGGGCTTCAATTTTTTCAAAATATTTCACTAGTGTATCACAAGTAGATATGCATTTCAAGAAGTCACAAGTGATAGTAAGTTCAACATTATAGCCTCCAAGCTTGAATCCTCACAAGGTGAATGTTTCAATGATGCACTCGACTCTCAAGTGTTTAGAATGGACGTGTTTACACTCAATTCGAAACAATGCATGCAATCTACCATAGGCTTGCCATTTGTCCTAACTCTCTATGCTTCAATGTGTTATAAATAGAGATCAAAAAGGGCTTTCATTGGGTTGTAATGAGGGCTCTTTGGTAAGGTGAGTAGTTTTATAGGCAAAGTGACTCATCCCACAATCCATCAATCACAATGAACAAATCAACTTCACCATTTCTCTTATCAATCAAAAACCAAAATCCCTACATTTCATCTTTTCATCCTTAGTGATATCTATCATGGCTATGATTCAAAAGGCAAATCACTCCCCTTTATGCTCTTTTATTCACATTCATTTTCATTTCTTTTTCTTTTTGAGCTCATATGGGATTAGTGATTTTCACACAATCAAAGCTTGATAAGCAATTTCAATTATTTCCCAAACTTTTTTCTTCATCAAAGCAACCACTAACACTCTAAGTTCTACCCCTTTATCATTGGTTCATTCAAAGAAAGGCTACAAGGCACAAAAGGGGTAAACTAGGATCATATGAGAATTTGGCACAATTGGGGTCAAGTGGCTAACAAAGATGGCCTTAAATCACTTCAATATTAACAACACATCTACTTTTATTTTCAAGAGAGGACTCATGGCAAGTTCTAGAGACCAACATACATGCTCAATCGATTTACACTCAAGAACAAAATGAGATTGTGATAATATGACAATCAATGGCTCAAATCTTACAAGCTCATTATCAAGTTCTTGGAGGCAAAACATTTAACTCACTTGTCACAAGTTCAAACTTTTCATGCATAATCCACAAGTGATACACACAATTTCTTTTCAAAAGCAACATTCATATCATAAGCCCAACACACATTTCATCCAACTCATGTTTTTCAACAATCAAGCTCAAAAACAAAAGACAAGGAAAAGCTCAAAAACAGAGACAAAATCTCATTATTCGAAAACTAAACTAACTAAATAAATAAACAACGGATAAACGAGATAAGTAACCCATCTTCACCCTCCCCCCAAACTTATTTCACACAAAGGAGAAATAAGTTTGGATGAAGGAGAAAATGGTTACTTGTCTCGTACTCACAAACGAGGTGGAGGCTTAGGTGGTGGCCATTTCTCATCAAATTTGCATGCTCCATCCACCGCGACCCAAAAATATGGTGGCTTTGCAATTCTTGAGACATCCCGGGCGTCATGGTAATCTCGTTCACCATCTAGAGTACCACCACACTCAAACAATTCCTTATTAGACAAATCAAAGTGAAAATCAAAAGATGAAGATAAATAAAAGTGAAAGAAGCAAGCCTTCATAGAATCGCCTGTGGCGAGGTAAGGATCGACAAAATTTTTGACTTTGCTTTCTTTAAAGCTTGTGAAATCTTCATCTTTTTGAAATTGTAGAGGTTGTGTCGGAAAAGTTGGGCTCTCGACTTCAAGGGGTTTGGAGAATTGATCCTCATCTTCTTCATACTCTTCTTCAACTTCTTGAGGCTCTTCACTTAGCATTGGCATTGGTTCCTCATACAAGGTTCCATTTTGAAGGCTAATGGCCATGCAAAAATCATCAATTCGCTTTTGATTTTCCATAGTGGTAGCCAAAGACCTTCTTTGCTCTTCTAGCATAACCTCCGATTTTGCTAGACTTTTTTCTATCCAAGCTTGTGTAGCTATGAAGCATTGAAGGAGATCGTCTTTTGAATTTGATTTCTCCTCTTGATAGTATCGATTTCCCCCTTGGAAGCCTTCTTGAGTGGAATAAGAAATTTCATAATTCCAACTATTGAAATGGTCCTCATACTCCAATGGTGATTGCCACTCCATGGCATTGCACCCCATGTCATAATACTCACCATAGGAAGGTGTTGGTTGGAAGGCTTTTTGGATCATTGGTTGCCTACAATTTCTTTTGGCTTCCAAAACACGCAACTTAAGTTGCATCAACGCCAATTGTAGTTGGAGTTGCTCAACCAACTCATTCCTTCCATCATCCATTTTTGGTGCCGCTTTTACGGTTGTGGAGCAATTTTCTCTAACAAAAGTAAATAAACATATAAATAAACGAACATAAAAACAATATCTAAATTAGATAAAAACAACTTTTCACAATATCAAAAGTAAAAACTCAACCAATCCCCGGCAACGGCGCCAAAAACTTGTTCGCTATTATTTTCACCACGCCGCAAGTATACGGTGTAGTTGCAATAAGTGGAAGCAAGGTCGTATCCCACAAGGATTGGTGAATTCAAACTTCTGAATACTATTAATAAGTTGTTTTCAATCTATTTAGACAACCAAAGTTCAAGAGGTGTTGATAACTAAAACAAAACTAAATAAAGCAAGAAAAGTAAATAACAATAACATAAACTTAGTGAATAAATTGGGGAATGACTCGAAGGAAAGTTATCCTAGGGACTAAATTTCGATGGATCGTAATGAACTTCAATCTAAAGCAATATTAATCTTGATATGGCCTACTTATCTAGGGCGATCTCCCCACTAGTTCTAGCCCCCTCCCGGACGACTAAAACAGTAGATTACGGGTCATAATTGCCGTCCCCGGTCAATTTCTAACCTATAACTCCCAAGAGCACAAAAGATCAACAAGCCCTCACCCACCTCTCAACCTCCCGGTTTATTGAGATGATATGTATCAAACTCCTAATCTATTGTAATTATCCTCTCCCGATTCAAATCACAAATTAGAAATGCACAAAAGGTGGCCAACCAATCATACAAGAGATAAATTTAGGACTTGAAAAGATAACAATAAGCACAATCAAGATATATATTGAACAAAGAAATCAATCCATTACAAATCCATCTAATCTAATCCCTAAGATAAGAGATTTTAGCCAAGCATATTCATAATAAAAGCAAATCTCAAGTCATAAGAAAACATAAATAAAGATATAGAGAGATAGAGATTCATAGACAAATCCTATAATCTTGATCTTCAATCATGTAGTCTTGATGAGCTCCTTTCCAAGTCTTCCCCTTCTTTATTTGATTTTGGTGTTGTTTTTGTGTGTGGAAGAGAGAAAAAATGGTAGAAAATGGAGGCTAGGGTTTGGGATTGGAGATTTGGGGAAGATGAAGTGGGTGTGTGTGGTGAATGAATGGGGAAAGGAAGAGAAAAATGGAGTTTTGAGGCTAAAATCGCGTTTGGGGTCCATTTGGGGGAGCCCCGCCCTTTTCCCGCGGTCACGGCCCGCGTCCGCGGCCTTCAAACGTGGGGGATGCTCAGGGGACCCGCGGTCCCGCCCCGCGGCCGCGGTTGGTGACCGCGGGTGTCTCCTGAGTCGGGAACAGCTGACCCGCGGTCTTACCCCGCGGCCGCGGGTGGTGACCGCGGGGTACTGGGCGTTTTGCACAGTCCGCTCGTTTTGCTCCGTTCTCCCTCGTTCGGACTCGGATTTGGTCGCCGTTTGCGCTCACGGATTCCTCTCGAGACGTACTTCGATCTCATGTCTTCAAAATCCTCCAATTAATTCTTGATTTTCCCTGAAATCACTCCAAAACTACACCAAGGAATTAAAACTCAACAAAACTCAAAATTGGGATACAAACACATATTAGCAATCAATTCATGGGGGAAAATGACAACAATTCATGCGATATTGAGGTACGAAAACCATGTTTGTCAAATATCCATATTAAACCCCAAAATATATTCGTTTTATAAAAAATATCCCGAACTATAAAAAATATTTTTAAAACCCTCAAACTATTAGGATTGTATCAAAAATATCCTGCGTCAATTTTTTGGTCCCCGGAATCATGACGTGGCTTGCCGATGACACCATATAATTTATATTTTATTTTTGTTAATGACATGGCACAAAATCGTGTCGTTTTATGTCATACTCCCTTCGTCCACCAAAAACAGTCCTAAAGGTGGATGGCACAGGTTTTAATAAAAATGGTTATTGTATTGTGACCGGAGAAAGAGCACACTTAAAAAATAGTGTTTATAATGATAACTAATTACATTGTGAGTGGAGAATATGGCCAAACATGTGATAGATAGTTTCCAAAAATGGAAAATGACTAATATTTGTGGACATCCCAAAATGGCAAAACTGAACTATTTTTTGTGGACGGATGGAGTATCATTTTAAAAAATTCAGTCAATTGTTGAACAGACTGGCCTTCAACGTGATTTGAATCAACTGACGTGGCACAAAAGGATACCATTTTTTAAATAATATGGCACAAAACAACGTTATTTTGTTGTGATGTCATTTAAAACAATAAAATATAAATTACACGGTTGCGAGCCACATTATGACTTTCGAAGACTGAAAAATGGACGCATGATATTTTTGATACAAACCTAATAGTTTGAAGTTTTCAAAAACATTTCTTATAGTTCAAGACATTTTTATAAAGCGGGTATAGTCTGAGGTTTAATATGATATTTACCCTAAAAAATATATTAGAATTATTTTGTATGACTACGTTTATCAAAATTTTGATAAAAATATATAACCAATTTTGTAACAATACACACTTTTATAATAGTACCAAACTCTTTTTTAAAAGAAAACTAGTACGCCCACTCGTGCGATGCACGATCGATATTAAAAGTGAATGATTTTTTAAATAAATAAATATACATATTAAATATAATTTAAATATAAATAAATGCAAAACATGGATCTCATTCAAAAATACTAAAGTATGAACGACATAATCTCAATAAACACATGAATCTGAAAATATTTGAATTTTCAGTTTTTGAAATACTTATTAATTATTTATAATTGATATTGTGTATAAATATATAAATAATCAAATATCAAAAGCAAGTGAATGATAATGAGTATTATTATGTATCATATAATATTCTAAGATGTACAAAACTATTTATTTGCATATAGGTGAATATATTTTTGAATGAATATTTAAATCATATATATGGTCATTTTGTTTGAATATTAATTTTAAAATAAAGTTCCAATGCAATATCCAAATAATTGATTTTGCAGAAAATATGAGATTTATTTTTACAAAGAAAACTAATTAATTTATTAAGCGAAAGAGTTCTAAATTAACAAATATAAGTTTAATCTTTTAGTTGCATAAATATTAAAAATGATATCTAATAAAAATATAAAAAATAAAATAAAATAAATATAGAAAAAGGAATCAAATAGAAAGAAGATATAACCGTGACATTAAAAAAAGAATGGATGTAGGAGAGAGGAGAGGATAGATGAGAGAGGAGAGAGAAGAAAAAAATAATTTTGTAACTATAAACAATACTCCCTCCGTCCGCCAAGATTATGTAAAATTGCTTGGGCACGGGATTTCATAAAATTGGTGATGATTTTGATGTAGTGGAGAAAGGGTCCCACCACTTTATGAGATGTGTGGTTGAGATTGAATTTTGAGTGGGTTTTTTGTAAATAAAGAGTGTTAGTATGGATAAAATATTAAAGAGGATGGTGGGACCATTGCCATAAAAGGAAAGTGACATAATCTTGGCGGACGCCAAATATAGTAATTTTTACATAATCTTGGCGGACGGAGGGAGTAATAATTTATTTCTTTTAGAATTAATTTTTATAATTTTTATATCAAATTAAAGATCTTTTCGTTATCTTTAATTTAACATCCATATTGAATATATTTTTATAAGTCAAAATTGATGATTTTTAAAAGAGAAACAAAATAGAAAAAGAAAAGTGAGGAGAGAGAATTTTGGTGGGAAAAAGTTTACGTTAAACTCATGTTTTATATATTATATAGATGAGCATGATCAAATTTATGTTTAAACTAAAGCAAAATAAATTTACATTGTATGTCAGCATAATTATAGATTAGAAATAGCGAAAGCCATTTGAAAAAGAGTGTTTATATAAACACTTTTTAACTTCTTTTCATCTATTTAATAATCTTTTTTTATTGAAACGAAAGATAAAAGTATTATAAGCTAAAATAATGTCATTAGTTACAATATCTTCTGAATTAATTAATAAAAGGGTACTATTTTCTTTTTATTTGGCTTTTGCATATATTTTCTGAATTGAAACCTTCATTTCTTCGGATTAAGCTCCTCAAAAACCAAAGTAAAAACACACCGATTAAGGATGATGAGCAAAAGGGCTGTTGTTTCTGAAATTGATCTCTTTCATAGAAGAGGATTTCTCAATCGATGGTCGCATAAATCGGGTATTCTCTCTCCTCCATTCTCTCTCTTCTCTACCAAGGCTTTTAGACCTCACCGATCCAGAATCGATTTCAGTTGTGTTAAAGAATTAGACGATGCTATTCAATTGTTTCAAAAAAATGAAGATTACGCGGCCGGAACCTTCTGTTCGCATGTACAACAATCTTATGAGCGTTACTGCAAAGATTGAGCAGTATCGTTTTGCCCTTTATGTGTTCGATGAAATGCTTAGAATGGGTGTCCCAGTTGATGATTACACGATGAATATTGCTGTTAACTGTTGTTGTCTCTTGAAAGATATATACTCTCCTTTTACAATAATGGGTTTCTTTTTCAAAAGCGGTTACGAACCAGATGTAACGACTTTCGGCACTCTCATTAAAGGGTTATTTCTTGATAATAACGATGTTGAAGCCGTGAAATTGTTCGAAAAGGTTTTGGATTTAAAACTTTGCGAGCCAGATGGGGTTATGATTCTGCACATGATAGATGGGTTGTGCAAAGCTGGAGAGGTCATTGCAGCCCATGATTGGCTTCATAGGTTAGAAAGTAGTGGGTGGAGACCCAATGTTTGGGGTTATAATACATTAATTGATGGATTTTGCAAGTGTGGAAATGTGGATGATGCTTTCGTAGTTCTATATCTAAGATGGTGTTAGGAAATTAGACGCAACTAATTCCGCCCGGGATCTAGTGTGACGCAATATTTTGGATATCGACCGATATGAAACGAGAAAAATAAATGACACCGATATTTTTAACGTGGTTCGGCCAAACTGCCTACGTCCACGGACCCACACCAATATATTAGAGAATCTCAAAAGGAGGAGTACAACAAAATTACCACACTGTATTTTGTATCTGCCTACGCAGAGGCTATCTCTCAACTCACTTTTATCACTCGTGTATAACTTCCACACTGAAGTTTTCTCTCACAAGATTTTTCTCTCTCTCTCTTTCTCTATCTCTCTCTAGCAGAAAGCTTTGATGGTTGTTTTGTGTGTATTTGGCAAGTGCTGCGGAGGGGATTATTTATAGTGAAGGAATTGGAGGTGGTAGGTGAGATGTGGTTGGTGAGAGGTGGTTGGTGGCAGCCATAAAAGAAAGCTGCCACCTTTGACTAACAATCTCCCACTTGAAGACTGATTTCAATCTGTCTTCACACCTCGATCAACGCAGCAGCCTTTCTGTCTTTGTCATTCTAGAAAACCAATTGAAGCTGAGCACAACTTCAATTTATCAATGGTTACTGCCTTTGTAAGCATGTCGGCTGGATTTTGAGCTCCTTGGATCTTTTCAAGTATTAACACCTCATCCTCCAATAGAGATCTGATGAAATGATAACGAAGTCCAATATGCTTCGTTCTAGAATGAAATGCTGAATTCTTTGCCAGATGTATCGCACTCTGACTATCGCTGTACAAGACATTCTTCGTCTGATCAAAACCCAATTCTGCCAACAACCCTTGTAACCAGATCATTTCTTTGCTAGCCTCGGTGATTGCCACGTATTCTGCTTCTGTAGTGGATAAAGCAACAATCTTTTGTATCTGCGAGATCCAACTAACAGCAGTCGTGCCAACAGTAAAGACATAACCGGTAGTGCTTCTCCTGCGATCTACCTCACCGGCAAAATCTGCATCTACAAAACCTTGTAGTGCTACATCACCTCGTCGAAAACACAAGCATCTATCAGTAGATCCACGTAGATATCTCAATATCCACTTTACTGCTTCCCAATGCTGCTTTCCTGGATTTGCCATAAATCTGCTCACAACTCCCACTGCATGAGCGATATCTGGTCTAGTACAGACCATGGCATACATCAGACTTCCAATGGCTGAGGCGTAAGGAATTTTAGCCATGAAGTCTCTTTCCTCCTTAGTCTTTGGAGAGTGCTCTTTGGATAGGCGGAAATGGTTAGCTAATGCTGAGCTAACCGGTTTAGCACTGCTCATGTTGAATCTTTGCAAGATTCGATTGACGTAGTTGGCCTGAGACAACTGCAAAACACCTTTTTGCTTGTCTCTGTAAATTCTCATCCCGAGAATTTGCTTTGCTTCTCCTAAGTCCTTCATCTCGAACTCCGCTGAAAGCTACCTTTTCAACTTCTTGATTTCGTTCAAGTCTGAGCCGGCTACTAACATGTCATCAACATAAAGTAGCAAGATGATATAGCTGGACTCGAACCTCTTGAAGTAACAACAATGGTCAGCATTGCACTTCATGTAGCCATTTTTCTGCATGAATCCATCAAACTTCTTGTATCATTGCTTCGGAGCTTGCTTCAAGCCATACAGGCTCTTTTTCAACTTGCACACCAGCTTCTCCTTTCCTTTGACAGAGAATCCATCTGGTTGTTGCATGTATATTTCCTCCTCTAAGTCACCATTGAGGAAAGCAGTTTTCACATCTAACTGCTCTAGATGCAAGTCCTCCGTTGCAACAATACTCAGGACCGATCGGATTGTTGTCAACTTTACAACCGGAGCAAAGATATATGTGTAATCAATTCCTTCTTCCTGTTGGAAACCTTTGACTACTAATCTTGCCTTATATCGCTTTGAACCATCATGCTCTTCTTTGATTCTGTACACCCATTTGTTGTGTAGAGCTTTCTTTCCTTTGGGCAACTCAACTAGTTCCCACGTCATATTAGAGATAAGAGATTTTATCTCTTCTTTCATTGCAAGCTCCCACTTGACAGAATCTCCGACTTGACATGCTTCTTCATAAAATTCAGGTTCACCAGCATCGGTCAATAACATTTGATTCATGTACTTCCTGTTTGGAACATGAGGTCGAGATGACCTCCTGGGTATAGGAGTTGGAGCTGGAACTGGAGACTGTGGTGGATCAGCCTCAGAGTTGGGCTCCTCCGTCTGCAAACCTTCATCTGTTTGCTTTGATGTACTGCACTCTGCAGTATCATCTGGATCAACGTATGTTGGATCGTCACTTGTTGTGTCGGTGGACTGCACTGCATTCCTGTCCTTGTACATCACATTTTCATTGAATATGACATTCCTGCTTCGAATGACCTTCCTATTTTTGTCATCCCAAAAACGGTACCCGAACTCATCTCCACCATATCCAATGAAAGTACATTTTAGTGATTTGGAGTCGAGCTTACTCCTGGCATTATCACTAATGTGTACATACGCGACACAACCAAATACTTTCAAGTGAGAAAGTTTAATTTCTTTGCCGCTCCAAACTTCCTCAGGTATTCTGTACTCCAATGGTACAGATGGCCCATGGTTAACGAGATATGCCGCTGTGTTGACAGCTTCTGCCCAAAATTGTGTTGGCAGTCCTGCATGTATCCTCATGCTCCTAGCTCTTTCTGTCAACGTCCGGTTCATGCGTTCTGCAACTCCATTTTGTTGTGGTGTCCCTGGCAACGTCCTTTCTAACTTGATGCCATCCTGGTAACAAAATTTCTTGAACGCCATATCTTCGTATTCTCCACCATTATCGGATCTCAACTTCTTTATCCGTAAGCCAGTTTCATTTTCCACCATGGCCTTCCACTTCTTGAACGCCTCGAACACCTCTGACTTGTGTCTCAAGAAGTAAACCCACACCTTTCTCGCGTGGTCATCGATGAAAGTCACAAAGTAAGACTTTCCGCCATTGGATGAAACTGCTGCTGGGCCCCAAACATCTGTGTGGACTAACTCAAGCTTTACTTGCTTCGGAGTTCTACCACTGGTATTGAAACTCACCCTCTTCTGCTTCCCGTAGATACAACTTTCGCAAAAGTCTATATCAACAGACTGAAGCTCTGGTAGTTTCCCTTTCGAATGCATATACTTGAGCCCTTTCTGGCTCATGTGCCCAAGTCTTTGGTGCCACAAATTTGCATTCTTCTTGCTATCAGCAACTGCAATTGTCACACACGCATTCATCGTTGTGTATAGGCTTCCAGTATCCTTGCCACGTGCAAGAATCATTGCGCCCTTAGTGATTTTCCAATAATCACCTGAGAAGTGTGTATCACATCCTTCTCTTGACAATTGCTTGACGGAGATCAAGTTCTTCCTCAACTCTGGAATGTGTCTCACGTCCTTCAATTTCCATACAGATCCATTGAGTTTGATCTGTACTTCTCCTATGCCCACCACGCTGCATGGGTGATCATCTCCGAGATATACTTCTCCGAAATTTCCCGACATGTAATTTATGAAGGAATTTCGATTCGAGGTGGCATGGAAAGATGCTCCAGAGTCTATGACCCAATACTCGGCCCTTTTCTCCATGGAACATATCAAGGCATCGCCTTCTTCTTCAGCCACAACATTGGCTTCGGTCTTTGTCTCGTTTCCCTTTGAAGGTACTTTACACTGCGTTCTGTAGTGTCCGACCTGACCACAGTTCCAACATTCAACAGACTTTGATTTGTTGGAATTCTTGTGGATCCTGGAGCTCTGCCTGCCATTCCTTGACTTGCTCCGTCCACGCCCTTGACTTCTGTTTGAGTTTCTGCCTCTGCTTTCTGCATTTAAAGCGGCACCTGAAGTGGAGACTACATCTGACTGCCTCCGGATCTCCTCGGTTAAGATCATGCTCACGACATCATCGAACTTCATTTTGGACTTACCGGCAGAGCTGCTAATGGCCGTAACTGTGCCATTCCAGCTCTCAGGTAACTGCCCAAGAATTAACAAAGCCCGGACCTCATCATCGAATTTGATGTCCACCGTGGTAAGTTGGTCCGTCACTTCGTTGAACTCGTTCAAATGTTCTCCAAATCTTCCGCTCTCCGTCATTTTCATATTGAACAATTTCTTGATCAAATGAACTTTATTTGCTGCAGACGGCTGCTCGTACATGCTGGATAAAGCTTTCATGAGAGACGCTGTTGTCTTCTCATGCTTTATGTTGAAGGCGACTGACTTTGATAAGGTCAGTCTGATTGCGCCGAGTGCTTTTCGATCAAGCACCTTCCACTCGTCGTCCTTCATATCCACTGGCTTTTCCTTCAAGGGCTTATACAGGTCCTTCTAGTACAAGTAATCCTCCATTTGCATTTTCCAAAATCCAAAATTCACACCATTGAATTTCTCCATTTTGGAAATTTTATCGTCTGTCGACATTGCTCCCACTCGATCAAAAAACACGATAATTTTCTCAAAAAATTCGTTTCTGATGTGGAGGTTCAGTTTACACTGCAACCACAGAGCATACTAAGAATTTTAAAAGAATAATTATCGTTGCGCACGAAACACTGTTCGCAAACACTGTTCGTGAATAGTACCAGCGCAAGAAAAAAAAATTTCGCCACCAACGTGGCTCTGATACCAGTTGTTAGGGAAATTAGACGCAACTAATTCCGCCCGGGATCTAGTGTGACGCAATATTTTGGATATCGACCGATATGAAACGAGAAAAATAAATGACACCGATATTTTTAACGTGGTTCGGCCAAACTGCCTACGTCCACGGACCCACACCAATATATTAGAGAATCTCAAAAGGAGGAGTACAACAAAATTACCACACTGTATTTTGTATCTGCCTACGCAGAGGCTATCTCTCAACTCACTTTTATCACTCGTGTATAACTTCCACACTGAAGTTTTCTCTCACAAGATTTTTCTCTCTCTCTCTTTCTCTATCTCTCTCTAGCAGAAAGCTTTGATGGTTGTTTTGTGTGTATTTGGCAAGTGCTGCGGAGGGGATTATTTATAGTGAAGGAATTGGAGGTGGTTGGTGAGAGGTGGTTGGTGAGAGGTGGTTGGTGGCAGCCATAAAAGAAAGCTGCCACCTTTGACTAACAGATGGGTATGAAGGGTATTTCACCTACTGTTTTCACATATAATTCCATAATTAAAGGACTGTGCGACGATGGTAGATTGGCAGGTATTAATAACTTGTTGAATGAAATGGCCAATTACGAGATATCCTTGGATGTCGTTACTTTCAGTATATTGATTAATGCGTACTGTAAGGAAGGAAAAATGGAAGAGGCTGAGAAGATGTTGGAAATTATGACACAACATAATATTTGTCCCAATGTCGTCACATATAATGCAGTTATTGATGGTTTTTGTTTGAAGGGTGAAATCGAAAGAGCAAAACAGTTACTTGATTCCATAGAAGAGAGGGGCCTTAAACCCAACATTATTAACTATAACAGCTTGTTAAATGGATACTGCAAGAAGGGGAACTTGGATGAAGCCTGGCTTCTTTTTCTTGAAATTCCTGGTAAAGGTTTGAAGCATGATGCGCGTACTTATAATACCATGCTGCATGGATTATTCAGAAACTATAGATTTGCTGATGGTTGGAAGCTTTTCGAGGATGTGAAAGCTCAACAAGTACATCCCGACTTACATATCTATAGTACATTAATCGATGGTTTGTCGAAGTGTGGGATGGTTGACGATGCTCTGCAGCTGCTGTCCGAGATGGTGAAGAAGGGCATCTCGCCTAGTGTTGTCACGTGCAACATATTGATAGATGGATATTGCTCACTGGGCAAGATGGTAAGAGCTAGAGAGCTCTTCGATTCAATGGCAAAGACGGGAATCAAGCACGATATATTCACCTATGATATCTTGATTAAGGGATACTGTAAGGCGGGAAACCTTGATGAAGCTTGGCGTTTCTTTGATGAAATCTCGCGTGTAGGTCTCAAACACTCAACCGTGTCATACAGCACGATGATGCAAGGGCTAATACGCCAAAGTAGTTTTTCAGACGGGTGGAAGCTTTTCGAGGATATGGAAGCTCAGAAGGTGCATCCGAATCTCTACACCTACAACATCTTGTTGGATGGCTTGTGTAGGATCCAGCAGATTATCCTTCTTCACCTTTACATGAGTGAATTTACATTTGATTCAACAAAAGGTAGTTTATCCTTCTTCACCTTTCTTAATCACATCACCATATATAGAGCTTTCTTGAAATGGTATATCAGAATGTGCCTTTAATTTTGATTAAATATCTTTTCCCCAAAAATACATCGTATTATTGAGCACTCAAAGAATATTGCATTGAGCAATTTCTTCGAAAATTTATGTTTCTTTTTTTTGCTTAGCATTTTGAACCAAAAGATTGAGTTTTGAGCAGGAAATCCACACACCCTTTTGCATTTTCTGTTCTGCTGTGAATTCAGAAGGTACAACTCTGCTGTCACTTGTTACGCATTGGAGAGTTGTACCTCCACCCTAGCAACATCGTTGTTGAGTTGAACATGTCAAATTTGGGACGGGTACGAGTATATATATTTAGATCAGTACGAACATTTTTTGACATGCCTACGTGAAATTTTCTCCAATTTTAAATATTTTCTCCACTTCAGAAGGTAATAAAGTGATAAAGTAGGAGAGAGAATGTAATAAGGGAGTGATTAAGGAAAAATAAGGGGTGTCTAATTTTTGCCAAAAAAGAAAATGCACCACTTTCGGTGGGACGGGGGGAGTATATGAAAACGCAGTTTGTGGCAAAATTGTAATTAAAGAATCAATCAAAGGATATTTATAAAACTCAATAAATCTCATATATTTTCTCTCTCATCTCTCCTCTCTTTCATCATACGCATTCTTCAACTTTCTATACTCTCTCTCTCTCCCTTATTCTCTTTTTCATATTTTGATGATTTTTTTAAAAATTCAAATTTTATTTATAAAAAATATTCTATATATATCTTAAATTAAAGATAAATGCAAGATCTTTGATTTGGTATCAAATAATTATTCAACTCTTTTATTAGTATTTTAATAAATTCTAATAATATAATTTATTTTCCTACTTATCAATTGACATAGGTAATGAGCTAACTTAGAAAAAATAATTTTATGCATGATTAGCTCATGTTTTAAAAATATATATTGTGATGTGAAAACTCTTTTTTTATTATTTCTTCGTTTCTTTTAATTTGAATGATGTGTTTATTCTATAATTGTAGGGAAGAAAATAAAGTTTTCCATCAAATAGATGGAAAATTAAAAACGATACTTTTCAAAATTATAAAATAAAATTAAGAATCTTTACTGAGTAATTGATGTAGATTATTTTATTTTTAAGAAAAAATAATTTACATTTACTTATATTCTAACTATATTTAATATTTATTTTTTATTTATTTGATACATCATTTAATTTATTTATTTTTGATAAATTAACATGATTAAATAAAGAAATTTAAAGGTTGCGCCATAGGAGGCTCGAACCCAAGACCTTCGGTTTTAGACATTAACCCATAATCGCTTAATCGATACACACAGGGGCGTAGCCAGGGAGGCTAGAGCCCCCCCCCCCCCCCCCCCCAAATTTTGAAAAAAATTTTTTTTTTTTTATAATATGTCTAAAAATGTTGTTATTATTATTATTATATTTGTATTTTAGTAAAAAAATGTCTAAAATGTATTGAATGCCCCCAAAAAAAAATTTAGTAAATGTTTTGAACTATATTATCTATGAAAATGTTGTTATTATTATTATTATATTTGTATTTTAGTAAAAAAATGTCTAAAATGTATTGAATGCCCCCCAAAAAAAATTTAGTAAATGTTTTGAACTATATTATCTATGAAAATGTTGTTATTATTATTATTATTATATTTGTATTCTAGTAAAAAATGTCTAAAATGTATTGAATGCCCCCAAAAAAAAATTTAGTAAATGTTTTGAACTATATTATCTATGAAAATGTTGTTATTATTATTATTATATTTGTATTCTAGTAAAAAAATGTCTAAAATGTATTGAATGCTCGAATTCTCTCCTATTTTCTTTTCTTTTATTCTATTTACTTCTTTAAATATTTCCGCTACCAAATTAATATTTTCACTTTTAATTACAAAAATCAAGTTTATTACCTACATAGCCGGCTACTATTATTAGTTCAAAGAAATCACTTTCGATTAGGGCTAGCCACAAGGCTGGCTACTAAATTTTATTGGATAAATTAATCCGCAGATTGATCAAAATGAAGTCAAAATTTTGGTTCTACTTTGGTAGGCTATATACAAAGAATTAAAAGCATACCTTGCTACTTGCTAGACATGGAAAAAAAATATAGTCATGTTCTACTAAAATTGGCTCAATTCTTTTGAGCACTCAAAATTAAAAAAATATATATAAATTGAATAAAAGTAGTAGGACTCATAACTTTTGATAAGCTAAATATTGTATTTTATAGAAATGACGGATTTAAGAATTTAATAATCACCGGACGAGATTTCACCGGTCAAATAATTCTAATAAATTTTAATTAAACAAAACGGGTCGGGTCTTAAAATAATTATTTTGAATTACACAATTATGATCGGGCGAAATTAACAAATGTAGATTATTATTTTAAATCATATATAATATCTAATAAATTTTAATTAAACAAAATGTATTGTTTATTGGTTGAGTGGAGAAAGGGACCCACAAAGTATATTGTTTATTACTCCAGTTGAGTGGAGAAAATGTGTATTGTTTATTGGGATCCACCAATTAAAATATGAATAAAAACTTACTAAAAATAGATAGGCCTTAAGTTGGTGGACGGACCAAAAAAGAAAGTAGGCCTTGAATTAGTGGACGGAGGGAGTAATAAAAAAATGATCGGGCGGCGGCCGAGGCCTCTAAAACCGTCCCTACAAATTAGTTAATTTTAGTAAAATATTTTAAAATAAAAAATGAGCCAATTAATTTTAATGGGTAATTAAAGTATTAAACCTATGTTCCTGTGCAAATAGGTTCAAATTAACCTATATAAATATTAGTTGCAAATAAGAAAAACGAACACACAAAAATGGAGCAGACAATCATGGCAAGTCATACTGTGAAGCCCTCATCTCCAACCCCACTTGCTTCCAAAACCCACAAACTCTCATTTCTTGATCAAATGGCACCATCACTTCATATTCTCCTTATTTTTCTCTACGAAAGGGATCAATCCAAACAGCAGGAAGAAATCTCTGAACGTTTGAAACAATCTCTGTCGGAGATCTTAACCATCTTCTACCCCTTAGCAGGCGCAATTCGACAAAATTCATACGTCGACTGCAACGACTCCGGCGCCGAGTTCGTCGAAGCCCGAGTTCACGGCCGCCTCGCCGAATTCCTACAAAACCCTAAATTTGAGGATGCATTAAAAAAATTAGTCGTCATGGTGGAGAACGACGGCGACGACGACCTAATTCTGTCTGTGAAAACCAGCTTCTTCGACTGCGGAGGAATCGCCGTGGGCGTGCGCCTGTCGCATAAGCTCGCCGACGGCTGGTCCGCTTTGGCGTTCGTCGATGCATGGGCGGCCCGGTGCCGCGGGGAAGGTTCTAGAATCATCCATCCCTCCTTCGACGTGGCACTTCGTTTCCCGCCAATGAACTCGTCTTGGCGGTCACCGATGAGTCTAGCCGTCACGAATGAGAGATTCGTGACGAGGAGGTTGGTCTTCGAGAAGGAGAAGGTGGCGAAGGTTCGGGGATTGGAAGCTTCTAGAAGCGAGGTGAAGGATCCGAGCAGGGTGGAAGCCGTCTCGGCCTTCCTGTGGCGGAGCTTCATCGGGGCCCACAGACGAGCCGGGGTGGAGACGGCGTCGTTCCTCACGACTCATGTGGTGAACCTGCGCCCTAGGGCGGCGCCCCCACTGCCGGATCACGCCTTCGGGAACTGCATCACGACGGCTGCTGCGGCGGTGTCCGGAGATGGAGATGGGGATCTTGTGTCGAGGCTGAGGGCGGCGATACGAGGAGTGGACGAGGATTACATCGATCGAGTAGTTGAGAATGTGAGATCGGTGGATGAAGGCGATAATAGCAGCTTGGTGAAGCCGGGGCACTGCGGCTTCACGAGCTGGTTGAGGTTTCCGGTGTACGAGGTGGATTTCGGATGGGGGAAGCCGGCGAGGGTTTGCACGGTGGGGATGCCCTTCATGAATCTGGTGTTTCTCATGGATACTCCGTCGGGAGATGGCATCGAAGCGTGGATTAATGTTCCCGACGATCACTTCTTCCGATTCATCCAATCCGATTACGACGAGCTTCTTGCTTGATTAAACTTGATGTCGGAAGAGTATAAGTTGTCAAAACATTTGAATAATTAAGCTGGAGAAAGAATTGTAAGTTAGAAAGAGAAAATTGAAAATATATATATAATTTGAAGGGTTATTTTAATTTTTCAATTGACAATTAATATTATTTTATTTCATAAAATAAAAAATATAACCATAATATTTATTAGGGCAAATAGCGTTAAAATACCCCAAGTTTCGCCGAATTCGTGAATTTCCCCTGACCTTCAAAACATGGTATTAAAATTCTTGAAGTTAATGCCGAGACGTGGTTTTCCCCAGTTTTTGATCGGTGTCAAAACTTATGATGACATGGCAGCCGGGAATCCACGTAGGATTAAAATTCCGGCTGCTCAAACGACATAGTTTAGCCTATCACCCTAAAACGACGTAGTTTTATATTGAATTGAAGGATTTAAAGTAAATCAAGTACTAATTTCTTCTTCATTCCAATTTTAGGGTTCATGAGTTAATACCTCTTCCTCAAATTCAATGTCTTCGTCATCTACAAGCCGTCTGAACTCGAGCCACGACGGTCGAGTAATTTGTGGCCACGGACTCCCAGCTACAATGCATGTATCGCACACTGACAAGAATCCCGAGCGGTGATTTGTTACATGCCCTCATACGCCGGTAAGTTTTAATGCTTGAACTGTGGTTTTTAGTGCGCTGGAAATGGTGGAATGATTCACTTAGATTGTTCATCATGTAGTCGTGTGGGTTGTGGAATTGGATTGATCCCGAGCTGTCTCCATACTACAAGCACGCATTCAATACCTTGAAGCATCATAAGAGTTCTCAATTTGCAGAAACAGAGCATGATGGTGGAGAAGATGATATTGAGATGAAGTCAATGATAAGAGAAGTTCAAGTAGAACTCAATCAACTGACATTGAAGATAAAGAATATGTATAGATTGGTTGTTGTGTTTATGGTTTGCCTTGTTGTGTGCATTGCTTTGAAATGAAAGTTAATTGTAAGGAATTAGTTCTTCCTGTTTTAGACAACTATGTATCCTTATTGGCTTAATGAAATGAAACTTTTCTTCACCAATTTCAGAGTATATATTGATTCATATGTATGCAATAAGTGAGTTTAAAAACCATCACTGATAACTAACATAAATATGCAAGAAACCATTCCAAACTCCCAACAAATCATCATTGATTCATATGTCTTTGCAAACTGACAACTAGCTATTCCAAACTAGCAAGAAATTATGTGATTCATATGTCTTTACAAACTAGCAACAAACAAGCCATTCATCATTCCAAACTGATCCTAGAGTTCAAGTTCAAGCCAAAAACAAAAATTCTAAACACTATAGCCTTCTAGCTAGCTTCCCATGTTGCCTGGTCCAGCATTGCTTTCTTGGGTTTGAGGTAGTTGTGTAGATGAATTTCCCTTGCTTGTAGAAGCTCCAGCCCTCTTCACATGAGTCACTCCACTTTGTTGTGGTGACTGCATGATGGATGAATGGAGATATAGTTAGCATCTATCAACAATAAATTATAGTGATATTGGAGAGTTTAAAGCATGTTACCCTATAATAGATGTTGCCAGAGCCTGCAACATAACAACCTACACCTTTTGTTGCCACATTCCTTTCCCTTGCCACTGTCCCAGCCTCAGTAATCACCCCCCTGCCACGGCTGCTTCCTCTTCCCCTACCTCTTCCCCTACCTCTTCCTCTTGTTTGAGAACTACCATGTGCATTTGTATTACAACTCTCCTCCATTGGTTGTGTTCCTGCCTCAGTGTTGATCCCCCCACTTGCATCTGATGTAACATTCCTTGTTCTTGGCCTTCCAGGCTTGCCCTACAAAGCATAACATTATGTTAAATATTGATGTCATATCTATGAAAAATAGAAAGCAATCAACATACATACCTTCTCTTTTGGTGGTTTGACCACTGTCTTGTTCTTGCAACTTCTGGAGTTGTGGCCTGTTTGACCACAGTTTTTGCAAGTCATTTTTTGACCAAGCCTTCTAAAGCTTGTTTGGGTTGCTCGGATCCACCTCATGGGCTGCCCTCTTCCTCTTGAGCTTAGGCCTGCCTGGCATCTTCCTGATGGCAGGGGGTTTGACAACATATCCCTCCACAACCGGCCACAACCGTTGGCCATTCAGAGGCTCTAATCCAAATGCGTAAGCTTTTTTGTATGTTACAACTGTGTAGAAGTCATTAACATACTTTGCAGGGTCTTGCTCCATAAACTCAATGGCTGCTATGGCATGGATGCAAGGAATGCCCACCATCTGCCATACCCTACAAGTGCATGTTCTAGCTTCTACATTGACTACAAACTTATCACATTCCATGTCTATTTCAAACTTACCCCCTAATGCAGGGTAAGGAATGCAGTGTTTAGATTGTGTACTCAATTTTTCCAATTTTTGCATAATCAATGGAGTCAAAATGTCATCAACTTTCTCAATATCCCCTAACTTCTTCACCTGCCTAACCATCAAGCTTATCCGGATCTCCTCTAACATGTGTATTACATGTTTTCCTCTAGCATTCAAGATATATCCATTGAATGTCTCAGATATATTGTTATCCACCATATCAGAGCACACATTGGTAGAAAGAAATACCTTGCAGAATCTCTTCACATCCCTATTGATGAAGTCCTGAAATGCAGCCACATCTTCCTGTTTCATGTCCTCAATTGCTTGTTTGTAGTCCTCCAAATAAGTTGCTCTCACTGCCCTCCAGAAAATGTTCTTGAGCATAGAGCCTTTGTGATCTTTTTTCCAGTTCATGTACACATGCCGAGCACAATTTCTATGCTCGGCATATGGTACAAGAAGGTTTACAGCTGCTTCAAGTCCCTACATTTGAAACCGCAGTATAAGAATAAATCAATTTAATCATAGAGCTCAATATAAGATAAAACATAGATATTTCACCTTTTGTTGGTCTGATATAAAGGTCCAGCCATCACCACTTCCAATTTGAAAATCTTCAACTAAACACTTCATGAACCATGTCCAACACTGCTCGTTTTCAATCTCAACTGCTGCCCATGCTATGGGATACATTTGATTGTTCCCATCTTTGCCTATAGCACAGAGAAGTATCCCTCCTAAGTATGTCTTCAAATGACACCCATCTAGCCCAACCACAGGCCTACAACCTGCCTTAAAACCCTTCCTGAGGGAGCTATAGCCCATGTACAACCCCTTGAATACATGGTCCTCCCCCAAGAGCAATTCAAATCTACCCTCTGGGTCAACCCTCCTATTTTCAGCCAAATATCTCCTAATGAGCCCATAGTGCTCATCCACAGTCCCTCTAATGAGCTCAAGAGCCTTTTGCCTAGCTCTGTACAACCTATCCTTGTGCACTTTTGTTGAAAATCTCAGCCATATGTCCTCCCTCAATTCAGGCATAGAAAGATGAGGTCTAACCCTAAAGACATTGAGGTACCTCTTTGCTATCCAATTACTACTCATCAACTTATTGTTCATGGCCTTTCCACATCTATGCTTACCCCCTACGGTTTTGATCTTGAATGCACCATCTCCACTTACCCTGCTAGCATAAATCCTCCATGGACAACTAGACTTACAGAATGCCTCACACTTATCATTTGAAACTCTTTTAAAGTGAACACATTTGTGATTCTCTATTGCCCAAATTTGGATTGCAGCTTTGCATTCCCAACCATCTTGAAATTTTAGTCCTAGACACAGATCCAACTCCTTATGGTTGCATTTAGGGTCGTACACTGGTTTCTCCCTTCTTACCCTAACCACATCATCCTCTTCACTAGGGTCAGAAGAATCAACATCACCCTCACTATTAGCATAATCAAATTCTACATCAACCTGCCCTCCTAAGTCTTGTTCTGTTAAGACATCCTCATCGATCAACTCGAAGATATTGGCCCTATTTGCAACCTTTGCTAACTTTCTCCTAGAGTGTAGATACTCTTCATCATCTGAAACTAATTCATCATCTGCTAAACCATCTAATTCTTCTTCCTCATCATCAGAACCCTGCCCTGAAGGTGTGTAATCACTATCTACACTCTCATCATCACCATCAGAACCCTCTACTCCCCCCTGCCCTTGTACTCCCTCCTGCCCTTGTACTCCCTCCTGCCCTTCTACTCCCTCATGCCCTTGCCCTTAAACTCCTTCATGTTGTCCCTCTTGCCCTTCTATTCCCCCCTGCCCCTCTATACCCCCCTGCCCCTCTATACCCCCATGCTCTTCTATGTCATCTCCTAAATCGACAGCATCATCATAATCTATCGTCTCACCACCCTCAAGATAGACTGTTAATACTCTTTGTTTACTTTCTAAAGTACCCAAAAGTTCCATCACTTGCCTATCTGAATTAATAGTCTTATAAGTACTAGTTCCACTTAGTCTCCACCAAATGTCTTTCCATTTTGTGTAGCCTATTTGTTCTATGATTTCAGTTAAATCGAAATAGCCAAACAAGTCGGGATCAAGTCGAGACTTAATCTCTATCATACCACCAACGTAATGATCTTCCCCATGAACTGGTTCAACCCCCCCCCCCCCGTGACGCACAAACAAAGTAAACATATCACTAAAACAAGCAAAACAATAAACCATATTTCAGAAAGGGCAATCGACAACATACATTACAAGAAAAATCTCAAACAACAACTACATGCAATACAATAGTCACCCTCACCCTCATCAACAGTAAAAAAATCTACCACCAAAAAACTGTGTTTCAGTAACAACTTACGGATTAGACATCACTGGTGATGAAGAACACACTCGAACTTGAAAACGGTACGAAGACACCTTCTTCTTCCTCGGACGGCGATGAACTCGATCACAGAATTGCTTGCGACTGTTGGTATTTTCACTTCTCAAGTTTTTACCTTTTAATCCTAATTACAGCCATGTTTTTTATTTATTGGTTAAACGACAACGTATGGCTCCAGTGGCTCTTGTTTTATGACTCAGCATTAGTCATTCCACGTATGTGCCACGTCGAAATCATTAGTGGCCGGAAAACGTAATTAGGGGAAAATTAAGCATCGGAACCACGATCAAGAATTTTAATACCATGTTTTGAAGGTCAGGGGAAATTCACGAATTCGGCGAAACTTCGGGTATTTTAACGCTATTTGCCCTATTTATTATATTTAATTTTTCAATTGACAATTTGGTCTATTTAATTGATTAATTCTATTATTTATCTCTTACAACAATTTTTTTGAATAGTTGGATAATTTATAAATGGATCAAGAATTGGTAGACCAAGGGAGAATAATTTATTGGATAGATATATTTATAGATATATATCACATAGATTTAATGTAATATCTAATAATTTAATATATTTTTATAAATATATAATATGTAAAATAATCTTAAAATAAAATATGTATTGTTATTCAATTGTTACTACAGTGTATTTATATGTATTAATCCACAACGGCTGGTCTTGGGTGCGACCGTCGCACACTATGCGACGGGTCCGCCCTTGACCCACGCCCGACCCGGCCCGCGCCCCAGACCCGAAACCCTGAATCCTAAATTATTACATTTATTTATAATAATTGTTACTTTTAATGAGCATGAGATATACATTTGTTCGCACAAATGTATACTTATATAAATATAAGTATTTACCTTCATTTAATATAAAGTATTATATTTTCTAAACCCTAAACTCTGTAAACTAAACCCTATAAACTAAACCCTAATACTCATTTACTTTTAATAAGCATAAGATATACGTTTGGTCACACAAATGTACTTATGTTAATATAAATATTTACTTTCATTCAATATAAAGCATTATACATATCAATAATTACTTTTTCTTACGATAATAATTATTTGATCAAATAATAATGTAATTATTTATGCTTATTAAAAGTAATCATTGTTATCATAAAAAGTAATATTTGATATGGAGAATTGTAATATTTCAAAAATATTATATTAATTGTAATTATTGTTGTAATAAAAATTAATTTTGTTATAATAAAAAGTAATTATTCTTATTATAAAGAAAGATAATGTTTTTAAAACATTACATTTTTCACAATATTGATATTAACTACTTATATTAACATAAATATACATTTATGCGAGCAAATGTATATATTATACTAATTAACAGTAACAGTTATTATAAACAAATGTAATAATTGGAAGCACGGGTCAAATCCACGCGGGTCAGGATTCCGAGTCAGAAGCGCGGGTTTGGGGCGCGGGTCAACCCGTCGCACGACTGTGCGACCGCCGCACCCAAAAATTGGTGAATCCACAAAGGATGTTTATGTACTATAAGTTTAGTTTTTAATTTGTTTGAATTAGTATATTGATGACTCTTGTTCTACTTTTTTTTCTTTATTTAAAATACTTACTTGAAAATATAAAAAATATATAAAAGCCCATTATTATATCATAAATAGTTTAAATTTACCTTTAACTTGGAAAGGTTCATATATAAAATGAAGAAGGACAAGGGTTGAGATATTGTTTTTCTCTCGAAAAAACTGGTGAGTAGCTCGTCGAAATTTGATAAGGAATTACTTCATATTTCATGTTATAAATTTTAGAGTAAAATTTTGAAGTAGCCAAAATGAAGCATAAAACACAATTTATGGCCACACATTGAAAAAACACAAAATTTGGCCATTTTTATTGATTTGGACGTTTTTACCCTTAATGAGGCGGACCGGGTAGGATCAGGCACGCGGGTCGCGTGCCGGGTCGGGTAGGCACTTATGGCACTAATAGTGCCATAAGTGCCAAGATTTTACTTTGGTTTTATTAGTGCCATAAGTGCCAACGGAAATCCAAAATAAAACCAAGTAAAATAATCATTTTGGGCACTTATGGCACTAATAGTGTCATAAGTGTCATTCGTGCAGCACAAATACAAAAACAACAACATCATTTAAACCCTAAATGAATAATCTAAACCCTAAATGGATAATCTAAACTGTAAATGGAACATCTAAACTGCAAATGGATAATCTAAACCCTAAATGGAATATCTAAACCCTAGAGGGAAGTGTGCACTTATGGCACTAATAGTGTCATACATGCAGCACACAGATCAGATCAGATCTGCCATGACTGAAATCGAGGGAGACGGAGATCAGATCTGCCGATGGAGGAGGCGGCGCAACGATCAGATCAGATCCACCGCCGCCACCTCATCAGACCAGATCTGCCACCGCCACCTTGTCCTCTACTCCGACGAATTCTGCCCAGGCGGCGCGCTGGAGAGAGAGAGAGGGAGATGAGAAAGAGAGAGGAGAGAGCGGCAGCCGCTGGAGAGAGAGAGGGGGAGGATCTCCTCCACCACCGCCGCGAGAGCTCCGACGAATTCTCCAAGCTCGGCGCCGCTGCCGCGCAGCCGCTGGAGAGAGAGAGAGAGGGAGATGAGAAAGAGAGAGGAGCCGCTGGAGCAGAGAGAGGGAGATGAGAAAGAGAGAGGAGCCGCTGGAGAGAGAGAGGGAGATGAGAAAGAGAGAGAATGGTAGAATAGTCATGACATACAAAAAATGGCCAAAATTTATGTTTTTTCAAATGGTGGACAAAATTTGATGTTGTATGCTGAATAAGGCCATTCGGCCCTATTGTTTCTAAATTTTAAGTATAAATATAAAACAATAAATTAATAATTTATTTTAATATAATACCATTCAACAATTTATTGAAGAAAGTTTTAAAAGATAAATAAAATTATAATAGAAAATATGTTAAAGAGCATTCGAATAGATATTAAATTATAACAAGCACTTACCGTGGATTAATGGAGTATCATGTAAGTTTGTGACTAAAATGAATAATACTCCCTCCGTCCACGAAATAAACTCCCAGTTGGGGTTCGGCACGGAGACTAAGAAAGCTGAAAAAGGTGGTGTAAATGTGGTGTAAAAGACTAAAAGGGTAGTGTTTATGTATTGTTATTACTTTTACTAATCTTTAACTAGCAATTTGATAATAATAATAATAATAATAATAGTAATAATAATAACAACAATAACCATAATAATAATAATAATAATAATAATAATAACAATAATAATAATAATAATAATAATAATAATAATAATAGCAACAATAATAATAATAATATAATAATAATAATAATAATAATAATAATAATAATAATAATAAGGATAATAATAATAATAATAATAATAAAACAATAGTAATAATAACAATAGTAATAATAATAATAATAATAATAACATTAATAATAATAATAATAATAATAATAATAAGGATAATAATAATAATAATAATAATAATAATAATAATAATAACAACAACAACAATAATAAGAATAATAATAACAATAACAATAAAATAATAAGGTTAATAATAATAATAATAATAATAATAATAATAATAATAGTAATAATAATAACAAGAATAATAATAATAATAATAATAATAATAATAATAAAATAATAATAATAATAATAATAACAATAAGGATAATAATAATAATATAATAAAATAATAATAATAATAATAATAATAATAATAATAATAATAATAATAATAATAACAACAACAACAAGAATAATAATAAGAATAATAATAATAATAATAATAATAATAATAATAATAATAATAATAATAATAATAATAATAATAATAATAATAATAATAATAATAATAATAATAATAATAACAACAATATTTAGTTTAGGGGAGACTAATTACATAAGTAATGGTGGAATAAAGTGGGCCCAATAGATAAAAGTGTAGTAAATTTAAAAGCAATGAAGGGTATAATTGTCCAAAAAGTAGAGTAAGAGTTTATTTCGTGGACAAATATTTAAGGGCAAGTAGGAGTTTATTTCGTGGACGGAGGGAGTAAGATTCTTTTATAATCGACTTTAGAATTAATGTAAAAGTTCAGCGAAAGAATTTCTTTACTAATATATGTCTAATAATTATGTAATACTATTATACAATTTGTGTTCTCTAAATATATAAAGGAAATCTTTTAACACAAATTTTAATAAAAAATTATTGATCACGTATTGATTGCGGAATTCACATTGAAATTGTTAAATTGATTTAATTATAGTTGAATAAGTGTATAAAAATAAATACTATATGAGCTAGTGTTTAAAAATAAAAAGTATATATAATTGTGGTACGCTTCAAAAAGAAAATAAATGTATAATTATATGGGAGGGAGTGACTGAGTGAGTATGATGATTACCGGTCGATTTTTCATGAGCTACTAAACATCTAAAATACATGAATTTTTCGCTTCAAATTAAAAAAATAAGTATTCCTTCCGTCCCACTTTAAGTGTCCCGTTTTTTTCGATATGAAAAATTATTAATTAAATTATTAAGTGGTGTGGTGTAGAGTTGAAAATGCAATATGAGCCCCAAGAATTCTTGCTTTTTAAGAATAATTTTCTTCGATAAAAAGATTTAAGATATTTAAAGTGGAATGACCCAAAAAAAAAAAAAAAGACATTTGTAGTGAGACGATGAGAGTACGTGGTTTTTTTTTTTTTTAATTGTTAATATATATGAAAAAACATGAAAATTCTCGGTTGTTTCCTAACAATTAACAAATTTTCAGCTTATCATTACGTCAGCAGCTACGCAATGCGCCAACCGCTTACGTTAGCTGTTTTCGCTGGTCATGCTAAATTACGCTTCCCCTATCTAAATTTCTTTCATAATTTTAGCAAAATTCATTTTCTTCTCCTTTTAAACCTGCAAAAAGCTGTCTTGAGAAATAAGACATCACCAATTACCAGAATTCAGAATTCAGGTGAATTATCTCGAATTTCCTTATTCTTAGATATCATTTTTTCTTAAATTATTGTATTATGGTGTTAAAATGTGATTCCGTTGAATTGTGCGGTGTTGAATTTAGATTATAGTCGGAGAACTTCTGATCATTTTCCTCGTCAGCTGAAATTCCGCTTAATTTATATGTTTTAAAGTTGGAGATAGTTACCGCCAATCTCGAGCAATCAATTGATTGGTTTTCCATTTTTATCGAGTTGTGATATGAGATTTTTTATGAGTTGTGAATTTCAACTGGTTTCTATTGATTGGATATCTCAAAGATGGGGATTTTGGTAGCTCTGCTTGGTGCAAATAATTAGATGGGTTCATGAATTTTTAAGGAGTTTAAATTTATTTGACTGATTTACTTAGATAGCTTTGAATTTAGCATTTGCTGAATCTACTGTGGAAATTGAGAGTTTTCTTAGGGTGTTTGGTTGTAGTAAGACAAGTCTGAGCATTTGCTTCTTTTTATGCGATTCATGTGGCCAGATTATGGAGAACCAGCAGGATTTGCAAAGCTTCTCAGTTGTTTGGAGGGGACGAAAGCTTGTTGTTGAAATGAATCTAGGTGCCACTCTCAAGGAGTTAGGCGATAAGTTGCAACGACTCACGCATGTTGAGGCTGATACTTTAAGGCTTCTCGTTCCTGTGGAGAAAAATTCAAAGCTGCTGTATCCTTTTTCTGATGAGCATTCTCACTTGAGCTTGGAGTCGGCATCAATTCTTAAGGTGCAAAGACCACTCGTTTATTTGTTCGGTTTTCACAATGTTACCTTGGATTGGAATGACATTCTCGTAGAATGCTTCTTACCTTTCAAAGTGTTGAAGGGATCCATTAGAGCAAATGTCTGACTTATATATATATATGAAAAGATCTGAAGGGTGGTCAGTGCTCGACTTTTTTCAGACCCAACCTTTGAATTATTTACAACTGGTTCTCTACCTTATGTTTCAGGGAAAATCGATTAGAATGATGGGAGTACCCAAAGATGAGGTTGATGAAGTCCTACAAAATGCGAAGGCAGACCTGAGGATAGCTGGGTTTGATGAAGAAGAAAAGAGATTGAAGCAGAGAATTTACGGGAGATCGTATAACTCAACGAAACTTCCTCAAGGAAATTATATCTTTTGTGATTTTCGGACACTTAGCCTTCCTGGAGTAGTAGTAAGTTTCGTAATACTCTTATGTCTGCTAATCAGTTTTGACCTTTTCTAATATGCATTGAGAGCCTTGTTTAGGTTATGAACTTATGGTTAAAGGATTTAGTAACTAGGATTGAAAAATCATATTAACTAACTGATGTCATCTGGATTATTGCAGTTGAACCCCCCTGCATCGAAGGCACTAGAATTGCTGCATAAGCTTGCTTCAGATCCGGGAATTGTTGCAATTATGAATAAGGTACCTTAGATTTAGTTTTACTGTTTACTTATAGTGGGATAGCAGATTCGTCGCTCTTGTTTCATACTTTTCCCCCCTTCTTTCTCTTCCTTATAAACTCTCTCAGTTGTGACAAAATTATTTGAAATGGCCTTCTTAAAGCATCGTTGGAGGGTGGGAATTTTGACTGAGATGGCACCTGTTGGTTATGTTGGAATAAGTCCTGAGTGCATCCTTGGTTTCAACAAGGTAAGGTTTGTCATTAGAAGATGAGTTATTCTTTTGTGACTGCTTAAAATTCTCTTCTCCTCAGCCATTCTTGAATTTCGTGTATCATGAATCTATTGACAGTTGACCGTGTCTTACTCAAACTCTTTGAGTGTCAATGTGTAGAATCACGGAGAAGAGATATCACTTAGACTTCGAACTGATGATCTCAAGGGTTTCAGGAAATATGAAAAAATTAAGAAGACTCTTTTGCATGAGCTAGTACGTTCTCATCTTCTCTAGAAGTCTTCTTCATCGTGTTCCTCTGTGTTCTACAACTACTACTTACGAAAAGCTAACCTTTGGACATTTGTCTTCTTTTAGGCACATATGGTGTTTTCCGAGCATGATTCGAATTTCTTAGCTCTGGATTCACAGGTATGGAGACAGTAGATTCTGCTTTTCTTCAATCCCCATGCGTGTATTTCTGTGTGTGTATAGCCTATTTCGTACCGGTTCTTGTATATGTGCTATTCAGTTGTATTTTTTCTATACATCTCTTGCGAAGATGCATCATCTCAAAGTTGAATATATGGTGCTTGAAATGGCTCATTTGACGCATGTCTGGTGCCACAGCTTAACAAAGAAGCTGCTACTCTGGATTGGACTAAATCAAGGGGTCATACTCTGAGTGGAGGTACCCTTTCGGAACAGTATGACGAGGAGTTTGACACAAGCAGTAATGTAATTTCATCGCACAAGCTTGGAGGGAGAGTTTCTGTTCTTCCTACTGCTCGTGCTGCTTCAGCGAATGCAGCTTTTGCTCGTTTGGCCGACACATCCACTCTACTTTCAGAATCATCTGGGGTACATGATGACACTCTAGATCTTGATTGTGAAATAAAGAAAGAAATCTCAGCTAAGCTAACAGATGGTTTTCAGGTACCTGATCTTAATATCCACGAGATTCAGAATGAGTCTAAACCGGTTCCAGATGACTCTGACGGAGATGAATGCATGCAACTTGACCCTCCCCGGCATGAACAATCCAATCCCACTGATTCGGGGACTACTAGTCCCCGACCCAACCTTAATGGAGATTTTGGGAGAAGGCTCGCCATACTAGAATCTGAACTTGACAATGCTGAAGCAGACCAAAATCATCCAAGAGAGCAAAACGCTGAGCCGCCTGATCAAAGGGACTCGACTCCACTCCCAAGTATAGAGTTACCAAGTCATGTGAGTGGAACTCCTGGTGAGGCACATCCAAGTGATTCTCATGTAGACGAGATGCAAACAGAGCCTGATTCTGGTGGGATGCCACCAAGGAGCCACAGCACCGAACCTGATCCAGATGATCCTGAGTTGCGGATAATTCAAGACCCTGTTACCGTGTTTTGTGGTCGTCTGCAAAGGGCTGTTCAGTCATTGAGAAATGAAACTACGCCCTCGGAGACTGACAGGGTCCTACAAACTTTAATCAAGATAGTCGGGTAAGCCTAGTTTATTTTCACATTGACTTCTTTTATGCAATCGTACATTGAGAAACGAATAAGAGATGTTCTCTTTAATTGCATGCAGTAATGTAATGGAACACCCGAACGATGTGAAGTTCAGAAAACTCAGAAAGGTATGTTACCTGGTCCTGCAGTCCCCTAAATCCTACACCAGAAGATTACCCTGCTAAACTCTTTCATTTTTTTTAATATTTCCGATTGATTTTTGCAGGCTAATCCATTAATCCAAAGAAATATTGTTACTTACAAAGGTATGATTTCACCTTTCGACTTCTATTCTCGAAGCATGTTCTCTAGCATTTCACCTGTCGACTTCTATTCTCGAAGCATGTTGTCTAGCATTTCACCTGTCGACTTCTAATCAAGTGAATAAGCTTATTCATTTTGACTTAAGATAATCTACCATTTACTTTGATGGATTGATTAATTTTGAACTCATTTGATCATCTGATCACACAATAAGCGCTGCCCCTTTCGGGGATTAAGTCTTTTAGTAGGAATTCTAAATAGAACTGCCCTATTTATAGTACATTCTCTGCCCTGCAGCTGCTGTGGAAATACTCAAACTAATCGGCTTTCATGAAGAAGTCATCGTTGTCGAATCAGGAAACACTGAACCTTATTTCATGCTAAAACGAAACGATCCAGGCTTGTTGTGGCTTGCCAAATCATCCCTCAGCTCGTGCATTTCATAGAGACTCGAAGCTGCAACGGGGCTCATTGGTCATATACAAACACAGAGAATGGTTTGGTGTTGCAGGATTTTTTCTTCTTTTATGTAATATATACATTCTTACAACTGTAATAACATCACCATTGTTATATTCAAGTGGTTTGTAAGAGTCACTTAGTTTATAATATGATGATTTTATAACTGAATTCGAAATAAAAATGTGCACATTCATACTCGATAAACTGGTGCAGGTAAAATCATTTCATTTTCAGTCATATATGCAGGCAACGTACGTATTCTCTTAACTAAAAAGAAAAGGAAAAAAAAAAGAACTAATAAAATTCAACACCAAGAAATTATCATCTATATAGAATTCACAAAAGAGATGGGTGGCTAGGTTCCAATCAGTTCACTTCAGTTCATCATAGGCTAGAGTGCTGAAAATCATCACTTTGCATCCCAGCTTCGCCGTAAAACCCTACTTCTCACCGATGGTTCTAGCACCAGGCGACGTGTGATTGGTATCATCCCACCGGTCAAGAACCGTCCATGGAAACGTCGTTGACAGCTGGGATATTGCTGCTGGTGTTGAGACCAGAGTTACGAGGTGCGGTCTCTGGAGTCGGGCCAGCTCCGAAGGTGAATTCTTGAGAGGGGACGTCGGGCAAGGGACGGGCGAAGATAGAAGCATTGCTAGTGTTGGTAAAAACAGGAGCTGCTGCTGCAGCCAGTGGTGTATCATTTGGCCTTGAGAAGCCAAAGCTTAAAGAAGACAAATTCGGCATGCCCATACCACTATTCTCTATTGAACCGAATAGTTTCTGCTCGTATTCCTGTAATTGTTGGTGCACCACTGAAATTAATCGAAATTGGGACGTGTTAGATGAGATGTGGTTGCATAGGCTGAGATCATATATATACATCTGAGAGCCTAAGCATAGTGATATTTCTTGAAGAAACGTAGCGTTACTTATATTTATCCATTTCTCCGATGTTAATGTATGATTTTGATGAAATCTTTGATAGATCAGAGACGATGGAAGCTAGCACAAGTTCATCAAGGCAGAGTGTGACCAAACCTGGATGTAGTTCGACTGAAGGCCGGTGTTCTTTCACCCATTGATAACTCTGTGCAAGTTTCCAGCCCTTGCTTTTCATCAAGTAAGCCATTACTATGGCCGGAGACCTGTCAAAATATATTATATGTCACGTTGATAGGAATCTCGACTATAATCTCCTCTCGGAATAATATTCACTGCAAGAGCAATCAACATATGTGTGTGTGAACCGATCAAAAAAAAAAAACATATGTGTGTGTGAGGGGGCGTTTGTGCAAGGTTCTTATATTTAAGAATCTCCTTTGTTTCTCCCGTTAACTGTGTGACATTAATGTTGATGTATCCATTGCATATAACTACTACAAAGGCAAAGACTGAACTTCACAAATAGACCTTTTCACATAAAGAGTAGTTCGAATAAAGTAAACAAACTAAATTAAGGTGAAATAACCTCGATATTGCGATTATTAAGTTCACCTGCTTTTACCAGACATGCAGTGTACCAGAACCCGAGCCCTCTCCTTTTCGCATTGCTCTGCATAAACATCTCAGAATGATGGCTCAAGAGATACGAAAAAGTAGAAGAGAATTTTGCAAAACTTTGTAGCTTCAAGAGATAAAAATCATATGGATCAAAACAAGAAGTCAAGAACGAGGGCAGAACAAAGGATAAGAAACAGAATCATCCTAAAGGAAGGCATATTTTTGCTTCAGAGACGAACGAGATTGCAGAACATGGAAACTCATAATAGGAATTCCCAACATCATTTCTGCACAATGACAAACATCAAATAACTAGAGATGTCCTATATTTCTTAACCTTTTCAGTGAAGCCGAGAATACCATAACTCCCGATATCCATCATTTACGACTTAATTTAAGTCATTATTAGTATCCTAAGATTGATATAGTTTGACTTCTTATGATCCCTTTGAGCAGAAACATTACTTTAGCAATATCAGTAGTAGAGTTGGTAAACGTACCCAGAAACTGAATTGCATCATCAAACGGCAGTTTTTGATCATACTGTAGACAGTGATAGGTAAACGAGTTCTTGTACAAATTCTGACAAGCAGGGACAGTCTGCACCACAGAAAATCGTATCTTCAAACAGAATGAAAAGGTCTTTTTCACTGTATAATTGAATATCACACAGAACATTCTCACGAAGAACGATCAACGCAGTCGCTGTAAAATAATGGATATAATGTAACCCCAAGCTCAGCATATTGAAACTGCTAGTTTAATTGAAAAATTATCAAATTCAAGAAACTAGAAAGTAGAAAGAAACAGACAGAGTTCTCTTCGATGGTAATAACTGGAATGTAACGAAAAACTACTTATAATGTTACCTGTTACAGTGTTCCACCAAATCAGAAAGGTATGGGTGAAAAGCAGTGCTTTAGTTAGGTAAACATATTCAATTGCAAGCAAAGTAAACAAGGAAAATTGTGAATTCCACTGAAAATTTGTATAAAAAGAACCCTCACATTTATAGAAAAAACAGGCAATATAAACCATAATAAGAGGCGAAAGTACTTAATAGAGTAATTATGTATCCTAAACAGTCCCAAATCGAGATACATAATGCATTTCGGATCCGAGATACTTGCAACTACAATGTCGTTTATTGAGATTCTAATTTTGAAGCTCGTATGCAGTTATATGCTTCGTCTAAACTTATCTGATCATTCAATACAATGGAAAAAGGTAGTACGATTCACATCAATCTTCACAAGTATACAAGTTATGGATCAGGACGGACCACCAGTCAATGTACAAACACCCCCCTCGATAACTTAATTATAGACGCACCTAGTGAGGTAAAACCCTCTCAGTCCCAACCTCATTATAAGCATCACAAGAAAAACCAAATATATACAATTCGTACTCCACAAACAACAAGATAATATACTTGCTCAAGATTCTTCCCACGAAAATTTGAAAAATTCGAGATAACCACCAACACATCACTGAGTTCACTGCATACAGTCTACAAGATCAACAAAATTAGGACCTTTCTTCTATGCCCCAAATCCAGTCTAAACTAAAAGTTGATTGATTAAAACCAGAATTTGGTCAAAATTCAGTAATTAACGAGCTATTATCCCTTAATCGCCTACGCATATTCAATCCGATTGGCGACCAAACATCGAACTTACTAACAAGAACACGATTAAAACTATTAACCATCGATAACGAGTAAAAATCAGATTGCGAGATGATCTCACATTGAGAATACAGGAGATGCCCTGGGACTTGAGAAGCTCGCTGCGGGCGGCATTGTCGAAGCTGCCGAGATAGAGGAACTCGGGCAGGATCTCGGAGGCGAAGGCGCTGACGTGGACGGCGGATTTATCGGCGCCGGCGGGCATGCGGTGGCCGCAGATGCCGCAGACCTCGCCCTCCTCGAACTTGTGGTAGTGGCCGCAAATCCCGCAGGGATTCTCTCTCTCTCTCTTCCTCATCAAGTGGTGCTGAATTCTTCGGAATTGAGGTTTTTGAGGGTTTTGCGAAAGGGGAATTCGGCAGTGGAAGCGCTGAATTTTCTCTCTCACCGGTGATCATGTGCGCATCGCCATTATATAGCAAACAAGTTCTGAATTTTCTCAAGAGTTTTGAATAGTAGTTCTGAATTTCATCATCATTCAATCCAAATATATATTGTGAAAGAAAATATTTATGGTATTTTTTAGAAACGAAAAGGTAATTCATTAATTAACCTGAATCGGAAATTACAATATACTCCCTCCCATTATTTATTTATTTATTATTTTTTAAAAAAAATTATTACTCTCTCCCATTATTAGTAGAGAATATGCATTCACTGGGGTTGAAACTCAATATTTGGCCAACTATCTTAGAAACATAAATTTTGATCATTTTTTACAATTTTGAACTGTATTATCCTTAATTTGGGCGGATCGAATCGTAGTGTGTGCGGATTCGGGTGGTACTTTTGACACTCGTGTTATAATTTGTGCCAAAAATATCAAATTATTTAGAACAAAAAAATACCAAGTAATTTGATACTTTTGACATTAATATTGTTATTTGTGCTAAAGGTACCCAATTACTTGATTTTTTTATTTTTATTTTTGTGGGTACTTTTGACACTAATATTCTCATTTGTTATAAGTAATTTTTTGTTTTGCTTTCTGTAGGTACTTTTGGCGCAAATTATAACATTAGTGCTAAAAGTACCATCCGAATTAATGCGCCCAATCCGATTCGGTTCGCTAAAATTTAGGATAATACAGTTCGAAATTGCAAAAATGTCAAAATTTGTGGTTTTAAGATGGATGGTCAAATATTGAGTTCCATTACTCAATATAACTCTCTCAAAAGTTAGCTTTTGTTAGTATAAGTTGTTTTAGTGTTTTACACAATTATTAGTGAAAAATAATTTTACTTGTATTAACCTTATTTAATTTAATTTTCACAATAGTTATGGAGAAGGTTGATTGGAGAAAGAAAAGAATATATATGAAGAGGGAGAGAAGAAGCAAATGGTAAACATGAGATAGTTAATGATAAAGTTAATTTTGGTAAATATATCTATAACGTCGTATAATATAACATTAATAAAAGTCATCAAAACGTCATATATTTAGGATTGGGCCAACTTGGGTTTAAAAATTATTGTGGGTTCATATATAATTTGATAAGGCCGGAATCATAAATAAATACTCTATTTCTTCTTCTTTTTTTGATTAAAAATACTCTCTTCCTTCTATTAGCTTCACTTGATTCTTTTCTTTATGATTATTTAAGAAAATAAAATTGTAGTATAAAAATATATGTCTCATATATGTAATGTAATATAAAGTGATTGTAAAAAAGAAAATAGGTCAAATTTATTAGAATAGCTAAAAAATAAAACATGTCAAAAAGAGTATTAAAGAAATCACCATACACCCATCATTTAAGAATTAAGATGTTAAAAAATATTGAACCCATGACCTCACAATTATATAGTAAGACTATAACCATTGTATTATAGCCATTATTGTATTTGGTCAAAATAATATATATATATATATATATATATATATATAATAACAAATATTTTATTGACTTTTAACCCGAAAATTTCATACTATTTTAGTTCGAAAGTCTGATATACCAGATTTTTTTCGGGCTTGAATTTTTTTAGCCTGATCTAATTTTAAATTTCAATGTTTTAGATCAGATCAATTTTGTCAGCTTTAACTTAATGAGAATCACCATAATAATTACAATTTTTTCTATCGAATTCAATGAATTCAAATGGGCTCTTATCTGAAACAATAATTAAAAATTAATTGTGACCTCCAATAAGGTGTTATTATTTAAAATTTTAAAGATGAATTACAAAGGAAAATTAATAATTTCTTAACACATACTAAGAAGATTACATACATCTAATAAAATACCAAATAAGACAACTACAAGAATAAATTAATAATAGGGTTAGAGTGTAATCAACCTCAATAGAAGGACTTTAATATTATCCAATTTATGGGACAAAATTGACACAAACACATCATATATAGGGACTAACCCAATACACATGAAAATTTACGGGGTCAATTAGCAAATAATTATTTAAATCTGGGGCATAATTGATAATAATTGTAAATTATGAATGAAAAAAAAAATTGCCATCGACTAGACTCAAACAATTAACGAAAATACCCATCTCCTAAATCAATCCATTTCTTCCCCAAATCATCGCGCTTCACCGTGACAACAGACGACGCCGTTCAATCCTCGGCGCCGCCATCTTCGACTGGCTTTGAATTGCTTGTTTGTATAATTGATTGCTTGCCTCGGCCTCTGCTTATCGCGATTGCATTTTTGTTCGCCGTCATTGATTTTCAGTGGGTGAGTTGTTTTTTAGCACTTTGTTGGATTCATCTGTCAATTGCTATTGTTCTCGATCAAACTTGATGCTCGAATTTCATTTCCCCCAAATTCGATTAAACCCTAGCGGGATGTCGTGTTTTAGCTTGATCGGCTGTTTGCGATTGATTTCAGCATGGGAATTTGATTGGGTGCTTCATCAACTATGTTTTGGCTGCTGTGCATGTGATCAGGGTTCTGGAATACTTAATGTTATCAGCAATTAATTTAGTTATTGCTTGATGTTGGTGAAGCAATTGGTATCAATCATTTCAATGTTTATGTTATGCTTAAAACTGCCTCCGCCACTTAATTATCAGTTGAAGATTGAATTTTAATCGCATTGGGGTTATCCAAGTTAGGGGCTTGTGCCACCACCTAGATGCATCACATTCCACTCAAAGGGATAATCTTTGAAACAAAAAAGGCATCGCCGCCAAAATGTATGGGAAAACATTTGCTCCCATGCACTGCTTATATAACTTCATGTAGATGCTTCTATCATACATTTTATTTGAAGTGAGAAGTTCCTAGTTGATGTTCTAAATAGTGTGTCGCTTCAAACTATGGGAATCGAATGTTGCATAGCTTTTTATGGAGTCAAGATTATTGTTGTGATGTGCTGTAAAAAATGCAGGAAATAGCTCCCTGTACGGATGGCATTGCATCATGTGTGCATGGAAAACTTTGTTATATTTTTTGAATTCTCAGTTGATATATCTAGCTTGATACCCTTTCTTTCTGAAAGTTCTCATGGCCTTCATTTTACAGGAACTCTGGTCAGATTTGGTTCGTCATTCCTATTGCATCAGTGGAATTTTGACTTATTATAGCTGCAGCTGTCCAACTTGTGTTTAATGGTTTCTACATGGAACTCTGACTACATATTTGTTGAGCCAAATAAATAATGAATCTGCAAACGCACCATTCTGGGCAGTTCTCAGGGCAGGTACCAAACCAAGCTGGTACCATGTTGCCTGGGCTACCACAGCAAAATGGAAATCCTATGCCTAACCAGATGCAAAATCCGAGTATGCATCGGAGTGTTCAGAATACAGATCATGAATATATGAAAACACGCCGATATATGCAGGAAAAGATGTAAGATTTTTCATTATTTATATCCATTAATGAAATACTTCAGTGTTATGATTGCTATAGTTAACTAGTTTATGTTTTCTCCATGTCAGATGTTATGGTTTTTATTAGTTGGATAAGGAAAAATGTAAAGCTACTCTCTTGGAATGTATTATTAAGAATTCAGTATTTGATTCAAGTAGGATTTTTTCCAGTGGTAATTGCTCGTTCGAATTTACTTGGATTTATATCTTGTTGCAGTACAACAACACCTTCTCTTGATTATTGACAATAGATGAGCTATCAGATACATTTTGGCTTAGCTTACTTAAAACAAGGCATTTCAGAAAATATTAGACCGATAAGCTTCTGCACTGTGCTCACTGCTAACTTGTCATGGACAACAAGCTTGTTGAAAAGCTTCCATTTTTTCATGAATCAAGCACTAGATATCACTTCATACACATGCTACTTTACTTTCCAGGAGAATGCTAAAGTCGATGCTTTGCTCTTTTGCAGATGGGAATTTCTTATGCAGCGACGTCAACAATCTCATGAGGTGTCCCAAAAGAAAATGCTCGATTTAGTTAAACGTTTAGAAGAGGCTTTGTTCAAGAGTGCCACGACAACGGTGTGTTGCATGTTATTCTTCCTTAACGACATCACTTTTGTACTGCATCATTTCCTCTGATAATATATTTCCTTTTATCTGATTTGAAAAATATCACTTTTGTGAATAACGTCTTTTTCTTGTGATAAATGTGTAAAAAATGTTTTCAGGTGTATCTAAGCCTTATTTACTGGAACTAAGATTCGTTTTCCTGTGGGTTGTGTCAGGATGAGTACTTGAACCTAGCAACATTGGAAAGCCGTCTCCATGTTCTGATTAAACGACTGCCTATGAGTAATCACAACCAGCAGTTCTCTCATGCTAATTCTTCTCCTTCTATTGGCACAATGATTCCAACTCCTGGATTGCAGCAAAGTGGAAATTCTAACATAAATGGGACTCAATCTGTAGATAGCTCACTTATAGTTAACAATAACTCCAACACGATTGGACCCAGCAGTGTCAATTCTGGGAACTACATGCTGCATGGAAATGGATCTTCGAGCCATGTCCATGGTGGTACTTTTAGTTCATCTGATGGTACTTTCTGTGTTCTGATATATGGCTTTAATTTGATTTGCCCATGCACTCTGATCTCACATGTTATTTCTTTTAGGAGCCTTGTCCGGTGGATATCAACAGTCATCTTCTGCTTTCTCTGTCAATTCTGGGGGAAATAGCATGGTGACATCCATGGGTGCTCAGAGGATGGCCAGTCAAATGATGCCTACTCCTGGATTTAATAATTCCAACTCTAGTGAAGTGAATAACAATGCTAATAACCAGTCGTTCATGAATATGGAGTCATCCAATAACGTTGGTGCATTTCAAGCTGGTGAATCTTCTATTATATCGCAGCCCATGCAGCAGAAGCAGCGCATTATTGGTCAAAATAGTCGTATCCTACATAATATTGGGGGCCACATGGGTGGTGGAATTAGATCTACACTGCAGCAGAAGTCTTATGGGTTATCAAATGGGCCTTTAAATGGGGGGCTGGGCATGATGGGTAACAATATGTCCATGATGAATGGTCCTGGAACAACTGAGGGCTACTTATCAGGGACCGTATATGGAAACTCCAACAAGCCCATGCATCAAAATTTTGACCAACAGCAGCGACCAGTAATGCAGGGTATGGATTTCTCTCTTCAAGACTTCTCTTTTTCTTCTGTATGCGCATGTGATATGTTGTGAAAGACAGAACCAATAGTGTTCAATAATAAGAACTTGATCTCAATTGAGCTCTTAAGTTTTGTTCTCACTGCAAGGTATTCTGTGTGATAGGTGATGGATATGGAATTAATGCTTCTGAGGCTTCAGGGTCGGGAAACTTGTATTCATCAGTTGGATCAATGATGAACAATCAGAGCTTGAATGCTGTATCTATGCAGTCGATGCCAAAGTCAAACTCTCCTATGATGATTAATAGTCAGTCGCATGTACACTCTGTGCAACAAGCGACGACAACAGTGAAACCTCAACCAATTGATCAATCGGAGAAAATGAATTTTCAGGCACAGTATTCAATTAGAGAAAATCTTGCGCAACCTCATCAACATCAACAATTACAACAACAGTCTCATCAATTTCAGCGCCAGCAACTTGTCCAGAATCAGGTCCAACAAAAGCTAAATCAGAACCAGCTTGTGTTAAAGAATGAAACTTTTGGTCAATCTCACCTATCGACGAATATGTATTCAGAGGCAAAGCCGGGGCATGGGTCAGAGAATCGTGATGAAGGTATACAATCACAAGGCTCTGACCCCTTCCATTTCTCTGATATACACAGTCAGTTCCAACATAACTCTATGGAAGACCAATCTAGAAGTCAGATGCTGTCCCATCAATCTGGTCCACAGGATGTGACTTCATCACTAACTCAATCTTCTGATCAGATGCAACAGTTTTTGCATCCACAACAATTTCCTAACTCAGAAAGTGATTTTGGTGGTCCTCCTGGTGGAATTCAACCAGACGCAGCCTTGCATGGTCAATGGTATTCCAATTCTCAAGATGTGTCTCATGTATCAGGGAGACTCACACAGGATCAAAATGTGCAAGATGAATTCCAAAATAGATTAGTAGGCCAAGATGTAGCTCAATTAAATAATTTATCGTCTGAAGAATCGATAATTGGTCAATCAGATGCTTCTAGATCAGCAGAACCTCCGAGTGCGAGTAACGCTATGCGCCGATCTAATAACCTCAATCGTGAACGACAGTTCAAGAACCAACAGCGGTGGCTCTTGTTTCTGCGACATGCTCGTCGATGTCCTGCTCCAGAAGGCAAATGCCAAGAGTCTAACTGCTTGACAGTTCAAAAGCTATTGAAACATATGGAACATTGCAATGTATTTCAGTGTCCATATCCACGTTGTTGTGCTACTAGAGTTTTACTCAATCATCATAGACGCTGTCGTGATGCAAGCTGCCCTGTCTGTGTTCCTGTGAAGAGTTATGTGCAACAGGCGCAAATGAAGGCATTTGCTCGTGCTGAGATCAATTCTCGGCAGCCTAATTCTGTCAATGGTTCCGGTAAATCATATGATGCTGCAGAAGCAGGTGTAAGGCCAATGCCTAAGATGAGCCCTGTGATTCCTGAAACTCCCGAAGATCTACAACCTGCCATTAAACGCATGAAAAGTGAACAAGCTCCACAGCCTGTAGTCTCTGAAACTGGAACTCCTGTTGCACTGCCTTTTGCTGTAAATGAATCTCCCATTCAAGACGCACAGCATCCTGAACAGTATCATGATTCTCATATTCATGTGAAGCATGAAAGTACTCAAGTAAAAATGGAAATTCCTGGAAGTCTCGGACAGTTGAATTCCAAGAATATCGAAATGAAAAGGGATAATTTGGATGATAAGTACGTCCAAAAGCCCGCAAAACCTGAAGGAGATACTATTGCATCGAAAAATCCTGTTGGATATGGTACGCATGAGGTTGTTAAGAGTGAAAAGGAAATGGGACTGGCTAAGATGGAAAATCCACCATTACCTTCCGAGAGTACATCCAAGTCTGGGAAGCCAAAAATTAAGGGAGTATCATTGACAGAGTTATTCACCCCTGAACAAGTCCGGCAACATATTGCAGGTCTTAGACGTTGGGTTGGCCAGGTCAGTCTAGTACTCTTCTGTCATGTCTACTTTACCATGCCTGTAATTGCATTCTTTTTCTGCTTGATAAGATTTCTGCAGTCATGCTACATGGATGCATCATGCATTCCATGGTCTTTATAAGACCCTGATTATCATTTACATGTGGAAGCATGACTTTTGTTGATTTTATGTTTACCATAGACTATGAGTATGAACTTACCGTGCAGTATCCTAGAAATGATAAATTGAGACTCTAATCTATTTATTTGTGAAGTAAAGTAAAATGATCATAAATCGTTATGGCTTTTAGATGACTGAGTTTACAGATGCCAAAGAAGCTGATTTTACAAACTGGTATTGACATGACGTTTTATGTTATGCTTTATCTATTCTGATTTGTAATTTTAATCTTATGTTGCTTTATTTCTTGTGAAAACAGGGATAGGAAGTGTATGACTTCATTTTTTGAATTGAAATTGTCTCCTTCAGTTTCTTATCTTGTTTATCATACAATAATTTTTGTGTTTGTTTGCCAACCGATTCTTTCTTCTTTTGAGGTTCTTTTGTTTCTGTTTGTATTCAGCCTTTTATTTTGAATTTTGAATATTTTGGTATTTGGAAAGAGATTGTAGAAATATGTGGTGTTTCTTTAGCTGAACTTAGTACCTTATGAATCACGATGCATATCACTCTGCTGAATTACGATTCACCTTTTGTTACACAGAGCAAAGCAAAAGCAGAAAAGAACCAGGCAATGGAGCATTCCATGAGTGAAAATTCTTGCCAGTTGTGTGCAGTTGAGAAGCTTACCTTTGAACCACCCCCTATCTATTGTACACCCTGTGGTGCTCGCATTAAAAGGAATGCTATGTATTATACCATCGGTGCTGGGGAAACTCGTCATTTCTTTTGCATCCCATGCTATAATGAAGCCCGTGGAGACACAGTTGTGGTTGATGGGACTACTATTCCAAAGGCAAGGATGGAGAAAAAGAAAAATGATGAGGAAACTGAAGAATGGGTATGTCAAATCTGCTCAACCACATGTTCTGTTTTGGCCATGAGAAATTTTCCTTGTGATACTGAAAATGTATTCTATGCAGTGGGTTCAATGTGACAAGTGTGAAGCTTGGCAGCATCAGATCTGTGCATTATTCAACGGTAGAAGAAACGATGGCGGACAAGCTGAATATACTTGTCCAAATTGTTATATGGAAGAAGTTGAAAGAGGAGAACGTGTGCCATTACCGCAGAGTGCTGTTCTAGGAGCAAAAGATTTGCCTAGAACAATTTTGAGTGATCACATGGAGCAGCGATTATTTACAAAGCTGAAGCAAGAAAGGCAGGATAGAGCAAGGGCTCAAGGGAAAAGTTATGATGAGGTGATCTTATTTTGCTTATGTTTTTTGCATTTCCGATTCCAATCCTCTGGAAGTTCACATGATGAGATGTTTGTTAATAATGTGTTTCTCTGAATATTGAGATATGTTTTAAGTTGGCTGAGATATATGCATGTGATACACATAGTTGGAACCTTAAATGTTCTGCATTAAGCTTACATGGACTAACGGACATTTTAAAAAAGTATCTTACCTAATTCTTCTAATTGAGTAAGTTTTTTTTTTTTTTTTTTTTTTCCATTTTCTTTTTCTTCTTTCTGTTTCGCAACTGCATACACTTGTTGTCTTGGGGTAAAGGCACAGATTTCAAATTACGATGTGACTTTAAAGACAATTAATTCCAAAACCTCCTTTTTCTCTCTTTAAAAACGCTACCAATCAGAAGATGCTAGAGAGTAGCCCTAATTGAATGACAATTTCCTTCAAATTGAATGTAATCATGATACTTATTTTTCCCAGTTTTTCCGTGATTCCAACTAATATGGTTATTGTTGTTACTTTGCCAGATCCCAGGAGCAGAATCACTTGTGGTTAGAGTGGTGTCATCAGTGGACAAGAAGTTGGAAGTTAAACCAAGATTTCTTGAAATTTTCCAGGAGGACAATTTTCCAATGGAGTTCCCATATAAGTCTAAGGTGTGATGTATACATTAATCGATTGGGAGCTTACCCACCATAAAAGTTTCAGTACACGGCTTAGTTCAAAAAATTGGCTGAGCATCCAGTTTTAATAATTTATTCTTATATGACAAAAGACACACAAAAGACTATCATTTTTAATTGAGAGACAACTCTAAGATATAACAAACTAAGCAGGTTGCTTTTTTTTTTGGTCAAGAAAAAGCATAACTAAAACAAAGGTACCAGAGGTACCAAACAGATAGTCTTACAACAATTTGGCCAACAGCTCGTTAGAACTCCAATCGCTAAAACTGAAATCCAACTAAGCAGGTTGCTAGTATCGCTTGCGGTGGTATATGGAATACTGAGTAACCAAATAATGGAATCCTTTATGCTAACTTAGATTAGTTTGGTATCTTGCGTGTAGCAAAGGGAATTAATTTATCTGTTATAAGATTTATGTGTCATCTATAACTATTAACACTTTTGTTTCTATCTTCCAGGTTATATTATTATTTCAAAAAATTGAAGGTGTTGAAGTATGCCTGTTTGGCATGTATGTTCAAGAATTTGGATCAGAGTGTCAACAACCCAATCACCGCCGGGTCTACCTTTCTTACTTGGATTCTGTTAAGTATTTCAGGCCAGATGTCAAGGCAGTGACTGGAGAGGCTCTTCGGACATATGTGTACCATGAAATTCTGGCAAGTTTCTGGATATTTGTTATTTTGCAATCATCTTGTAGCTGATCCGACTTTGGCTAGAAAGTTGTTGTTTGCATTTAGTTAACAAGTATATTTTTCTTCTTTTATCAGATTGGATACTTGGATTATTGTAAGAAGCGTGGTTTCACTAGCTGCTATATTTGGGCTTGCCCTCCGTTAAAGGGAGAAGACTACATTTTGTATTGCCATCCAGAAATTCAGAAGACACCAAAATCTGATAAACTTCGGGAATGGTAAGCTCGATACTTTTATGGTTATGAGGAGACTGTGGTCTTGGGTTGTCTGCTAATAGCTTAATACACACCCTTGAATCGTGTTTTCTGTTTCAGGTACCTGGCCATGTTGAGGAAAGCTGCAAAGGAAAATATAGTGGTCGAACTTACTAATCTGTACGATCATTTCTTTGTCACCACTGCTGAATGTAGAGCAAAGGTAACTGCATCTAGATTGCCATACTTCGATGGGGATTATTGGCCTGGTGCTGCAGAGGACATCATCTTCCAATTGCAACAAGACGAGGATGGGAGAAAACAGCATAAGAAGGGTACTTTAAAAAAAACTATTACCAAAAGAGCTCTCAAAGCATCCGGCCAAACCGATCTATCTGGCAATGCATCGAAGGATCTGATGTTGATGCATAAAGTAATTTCCTCCATTTCATAATTCTTGATCTGCAAGTGCTATTACCAAATCTATATCTTTCAACTATCACTTATTGAAGTAAAAGTCTTGCTTGTTGTTTCTATTTCTTCTTTATTAACTTACTTCGTTTCCGTAGCTGGGCGAGACAATACTTCCAATGAAGGAAGACTTTATCATGGTTCACTTGCAGCGTGCATGCTCACATTGCTGCATTCTGATGTTTTCGGGAAAAAGTTGGGCTTGCAGACAGTGCAAGAATTTTCAGCTTTGTGAGAGGTGAGTCGTCTCGCTTCTACCAAGTGAGAGATTAATGATATAGGGTATACTAATCAGTAATCATGATGTGAATCCTGCCGGTTAATTCATCGAACATATCTTTTTCACTTCAGGTGCTATGATCTTGAGAGGAAGCGCGACGACAGAGAGAGACACCCTATCAATCAAAAGGACAAGCATTTACTATATCCCGTAAGTCCATACCAGAGGACATATCTTCTGCACTTAATACTCTTACTCTGTTTATTTCGCATTTTGAGTAAGCAATTCATGAATCGGCAGGTTGAAATCAACGGTGTCCCCGATGATACCAAAGACCAAGATGAGATTCTTGAGAGTGAATTTTTTGACACGAGACAGGCTTTCCTTAGCCTTTGTCAAGGAAACCATTATCAGTATGATACCCTTCGCCGAGCTAAGCATTCCTCGATGATGGTCCTTTATCACCTCCACAATCCTACTGCTCCAGCTTTCGTGACAACATGTAATGTATGTCACCTTGATATTGAAACTGGGCAAGGTTGGCGCTGCGAGACATGCCCCGACTATGATGTATGCAATCAATGTTATTCGAAGGATGGGGGAATCGATCATCCTCATGTATTGACAAATCATCCGTCTAATGACCGTGATGCACAGAACAAAGAGGCCCGGCAGTTGAGAGTAACACAGGTATATTTGAAATTGATGAACATTTAACTCTAAGACGCAATCTTGTAACGACGTAAAGGAAATACACTACTCGACTGTTTAGAAGTGCTTGAACAATCACAACAATCCAAGTGAAGATGCTTATCTTTTTACGTGTCCCGTGGTTTACGAGAGGTAACTTATAATGTTTGAACTTGCAGTTGAGGAAGATGCTCGATCTCTTGGTGCACGCCTCTCAATGTCGTTCCCCGCACTGCCAATATCCAAACTGTCGCAAGGTGAAGGGACTTTTCCGACACGGTATGCTCTGCAAGGTACGCGCTTCGGGAGGTTGTGTGCTGTGCAAGAAAATGTGGTATCTCCTTCAGCTTCACGCCCGGGCATGCAAAGAATCCGAATGCAACGTACCACGATGCAGGTAACCCTCTCACACTAGCTATCTTCCATCCTCATACATCATCATAAAGGCCACATTCACACATTCACCTACTGGTGCAGAGACTTGAAGGAGCATATGAGAAGGTTGCAACAGCAGTCCGATTCTCGACGAAGGGCTGCCGTGATGGAAATGATGAGGCAACGCGCAGCAGAGGTCGCCAGCAGTTCTTGATGTCCAACAGTGTACATAGAGTAGTGGCAGCATTTCAAGAAAAAAGGGTCTTTCAGAGAGGTAATATAATGTGGATATAACTGTTTTGTTCGACGTCACGAGTGGAAGAAGAAGAAGTGTGTGTTTTCTCACCGTATGGCCGGCCTCCGTTCTCCGATGATGACGAAGCTCGATTTTTTGATCTATGACTTGTCCTGGTGAAGGTTGCTAGGGAAGTTTGAAAGTTAGGAGCGTTGATAAGTTATTCTTTGATTGAGTTTTGTTGTATTTCATGTGTTTTGCTATCATCGTTTGATGGCAAGAGTGTACCATAGCTGTTTTGATCTGATGTATAAGCTTCAACTTGCAAAGAAACAAAGAGAAATTCTCTCACTTTTTTCTCCAATAGTTTAATGTATCGATTTCTTCATCACCCTCTATTGATTAACACTATTGCAGATTGATTTATTTTTAGTGTGTGTGTGTGTGAGAGAGAGAGAGAGATGTTGATGATGTTAGATTTGTCTTGACAATAAGGGTTAATTATTTTAAAAAATTTGGTCGTTGGGTAATTACAACACTTCGGAATTGCAATCTTTGAAAAAGAAAAAAATCTTGTTATTTTATTTTTAATTTTTTGTTTTGTTGAAATTGCTGCTCCTTTTTGTCTCATTAAATTAATTCCTTAATTTTTTTTGGATGTTCTAAAATATAGTAAATAAGGATAAAATAAAACAAATGCGTATAGCTTAGATTTTTCAATAAAAAATAAATGCATTTTCCTACCGCGTGCACTTTACCTTAATTTCACAGGACAGGTATAATGTGATTGTAAAAATCTTAGGGAAGTCAAGATATTTCATTTTAAGACAACTAACATTTAGAAGGCATTTATTTTGAGTGATAGATTGAATATTTTAAAATAATCCCAGCTAATTTTTTATTTACTTTAACAACTCCGATTAATTTTAAATTTATCGAATTATATTATCCTTCAAATATTCAACCTGACACTTTATCAATATACTCTACAACACATCTTAGACTATTCTCATTGGAAAAATAAATGTAAAAGTCACATAAATGAGTGACATTGGAATAGAGATCGCATAATTTGATTGTAAAAATCTTACGAAAAATCTGAATATTTCTTTTTAAAACAACTAACACTTAGAAGACATTTATTTTGAGTGACAGATCGAATATTTTAAAATAACCCTAACTAATTTTTCATTTACTTTAACGACTCGATTAATTTTAAATCTTTCAAATCATTTTATCCTTCAAATATTCAACCCGACACCTTATCAATATAACCTACTAACACATCTTATACAAGTTTAATTGCCTTTTCTACTTAATTGATGTTTGCCATCGTGCACCCATTATCGTAAATACTAAATATATACTCAATGATTGAAGAATATATACATGTTTTTTAATCTCTAATTTTTCACATTTTGCTACAAACATAAGCACATAGTGGATTCAATAGAGTCGACGCATTTCACGCTAATTATGGCAATTTTTCTCTCTCTCATGATCCACAACTTGTCGACAAAGGATAAGATTTTTTTTGCATTCTTGTGAAACAATGGCTTCTTGTGACACCAAAATCTTTGTAATTTTACACAAACCAAGATTCCCTTTTGTAATCTTGTAAGTTCACATGCAGCAGCAATACTTTTGGAACTTGAGGTAATTTTATTGGCCCATTTAAGATATATTGGGAATTTTATGCATTCACTCTATATTATATATAACATATATATATTTGAATTTGACCAATCACGGGTTCAATAGCCACAAAATGTTAAAAACTTTGCAGCTGCAAAGCTTCAATTTTGGGCCCACTTCTGCATTTCTTCAAGACTAGTCAATCATGGGTTAATTACATGCACCTTGCTCAATCTGAGCCGAGTCGAGTCGAGTTGAGTCGGATCGAATATATTATCGTGTAAAAACACGTTTCGGTGTAATTATTGATACTGGGATCTCGTCGTGTAATTTTGATAGAGAGGAATTTTGGTCGAATGTTATTTATGTGCGTAGTTTTTAGTAAGTTTGTTGTTATCTGAACTCGTAATTTTTACTATCAAGATTTCGACTCTGAAGATATAATACTGATAAAAGAGTAGGCACGTTGTGCTTTTTTCTAGACAATCTAGGATAGCACATAGTTTTGGTGACTTCATTTTGTCTATAAAAGAATGGTTGCAACACATCCATAGGTACTCTCATAATCATGGCTAAGTTCAACACCATCCAAGCCCTAATTCTTGTGCTCAATTTGGGGATTTTGCATCTCTCTCTAGCATGCCCATATTGTCCATACCCAAGTCCTTCAAGACCTCCCAAGCTGCCACCCAAACGCCCACCAAAGATCAAGCCTCCGGCCGCCAAGCCGCCGCCTTCCACCTCCAAACCACCACCGTGCCCACCGCCGCATCGGCCGAAACCTCCACCCCACATTCCCAAACCTCCATCTCATACACCTAAAGCACCACCACATGTGCCTAAGCCACCCACTCTCCACCCTCCGAAACACCCGAAACCACCTTCGCACGCGCCTAAACCACCCGTCGTCCACCCTCCGCCCACTCATCCGTCGCCCCACTACCCCAAACCACCCGTCGTCCACCCCCCGATCATCCCTAAACCGCCACCCCACTACCCTAAACCGCCCGTCGTCCACCCCCCGACCATCCCTAAACCGCCACCCCACTACCCTAAACCGCCCGTCGTCCACCCCCCGACCATCCCTAAACCGCCACCCCACTACCCTAAACCGCCCGTCGTCCACCCCCCGACCATCCCTAAACCGCCTCCCCACGAGCCCGAACCGCCCGTCGTCCACCCCCCGACCATCCCTAAACCGCCTCCCCACGAGCCCGAACCACCCGTCGTCCACCCACCGATCATCCCCAAACCACCACCCCACGGCCCGAAACCACCGGTCATCCAACCCCCGGTCATCCCCAAACCGCCTCCCCACGAGCCCGAACCACCGGTCGTCTACCCCCCGATCATCCCCAAACCGCCACCCCACGAGCCCGAACCACCCGTTGTCACCCCGAACCCGCCCCCACCGATCACTCCCATCACCCCACCACCCGGAACCCCATGCCCGCCGCCGCCACCGCTACCGCCGCCACCGGAAGGGCAAGGCACGTGCCCCACACTAAAACTAGATGCATGTGTGGATGTATTGGGTGGGCTAATCCACATAGGCATCGGCAGCAGCGCCAAAGATGCATGCTGCCCAGTTCTTAGTGGGCTGCTAGACTTAGACGCAGCACTCTGCCTTTGCACCACCATTAAAGCTAAGCTTCTCAACATCAACATCATCATTCCCATTGCTCTTCAACTCCTCATCGATTGTGGAAAAACCCCACCTTCTGACTTCCAATGCTCTGCTTGAACTTCTATGTTACTTTTACTCATGCAAGAAAAAAAAAAGGAGAATGAGTTTCCTATGTTGTGTTAGGGATTATCTTTTTTTTTGTTTACTTTTTTTATGAGTTTGAATTGTAATATTTCAGTTTCTGAGTACTACTCTTTGTTGAATAATTGTTGCAGCAATTTACATGTTTTATTTTTATTTTTCTCTTAGTTGAAAAGGGAAACTATATTCTTTTCTTGTTTTACTTGAATTTTGATGCAAATAAAAAAAAATGTGTATATAATAGTCACATTGTACAATCAAGAATTATTGAAGCCCGCTTGATTATTTGCTATACACAAAAAACTTCACATTTTCCTACTCTTTCGTTGAATAGTTGAATAATTGTTGCAGCAATTTACATGTTTTTTTTTTGTTTTTTTTCTCTTAGTTGAAAACTATATATTCTTTTTTTTTACTTGAGTTTTGATGCACAAAAAAAAAGAGTCATATTGTACAATCAAGAATTATTGAATTTCGCTAAAAAAAGTGAATTATTGAAGCCAATTCCCTCAAAAAAAATAAAAATAAGAATTATTGAAGCCCGCTTGATTATTTGCTATGCACAAAAAGCTTCACATTTTCCTAATAAGTATATAATATTTAATCCTTGAAATTTATGGGTCGTCAATCTTTTCCAGTGATGTCAGTGATAAATTATGAATTTTTGGCATTTTCGCATTTTCACCGATGCCTATATTTATTTATTTTTTATGGGGGAGGCTATATTTATATATTATTCACATGTTTCATTTGACTAGTTATTGACACATGCTGATTTAAATATTTAGGAATACAATAGGCCCAAAGATGGAGTGAGTCTTTTTAATTCTAAACTAATTTTCCCTTAATGCTTGTGAATAATCATCATCTGAATTATTAATGGGATAAATTTGCTAATACATGCCACCTTATAAATAATTAAGCAGCTTAAAGGTGCATTTAGTAGTTGCAATATTGTAACTAATGACATTTCTTAATGAAGTTACACCTTTTCCCCCTCAGAAAAAAAAAAGTTGCAATTAGGTGTTAGAACTTGTTATTTTTTTTAGTATAATTATCAAGAATTTCATGTGGAAATAAACTTGTAAATTGTGATTTGTGTTCTGACGTCAGTCTCAAATTCAAAATATGGATCAAAAGATTACTAAAATTCGAATCAAACCAAAGCTTAAGAATTTATTAATATCAAATTAAACTAAACCACTTGCACCTTTGATTTTTTTTATCTTATCTTTTATAAGAGAAAAGTGATTAATCGAAATCTTTATTCAATTCGATCTGGGCTAATCGAAGAAACAATATTTGAATGTGAAGCACTCTTTATTTGATATTTATGTGATGAGCAGCCCAAAAATGAATTTGGGCTTAGCCCAACAAAAGTATAAAATCTTACGCCCAGTGAAATTCTGATCCCAAAAATCTTACAACTTCAATTTAGTGAGTAGAAGTTCCAATTGTTTTATATTACTATTAATTTCTAATTCGAATTTGTGTTACATGACTTGATTAGAACAAAATTTCTTGCTCCCTCCGTCCACAAAAAGTTTGCTATAATTTCCTTTTCAATCTATTCACAAAAAATTTATCATAATTTTCTTTTTAATCCGTTCAAAAAAAAATTGTCACTTCCATTTATAATAGTATAGTCCATACAACTTCATTCATATTTGAAGTGGATCGATCTCATCCGCCTATTATATTGTGTCTACCTACATTCTCACTAAGTAAATGTAACATTTTCTTTATTTTCCTGTGCTCACTTATATACATATTTTCTCCATCCATAAAAAATAATTGTCATTTTGGTATGTCCAGAAAAAATAGAGTAATTCTTTTTCATTTATAGATACTACTCCAAGGCATATTATTCTCGATATATCAATTTGTTTACCTATTCTATCAAATGATGGACTCTTTTCTCCGCTCACAATATAATTAATTATCATTATTAATACGGCCCCTTAGATGATACCATTTTATGGCTTTCTCCACACATAATACACTCAATCACTTTTCTTAAAACTTGTGTTCTTCATTTCTAAGACTACTTTTTAGAGACGGATAGAATATAAGACAGAAGTAACAAGACACAAACAAGATAGTGAATTGATCGTTGTTGACCTTCCGTGAATGTAGATTCATAAAAGTCGAATCACATACATCCGATGTTATTAATTTTCGTTTCCGTATTTTGTGTTTTGGCTCGCGTTCTTCATCTCAATGAATGAAAAATAATGAAATTTTCTTTTGTATGTAATGAGAGAAAATAAATGAGGCATTTAAAGAATTTTTCTATTATTATTTTTTTCTTTTATGATAAATTTATCAATTAAAAAAAATACCCCCAATAAAATTACTTATTAGAAGACAAAAAGAGTACTTATAAGATTTCAATATAGAAAGGTTGCAAAACATTTGAATTAGTAATAATTTAGTAGTGAAAAAGAAGATGCGATTGCGACTACATTTTATGGTCAAAATCTAGTTAGCTGTTGCTGCTAACTCCCAAGTGCCATGTCAGAAAAATTCCACTCTGTAAATCTCTTACACATCCACAACTACATTTAATTTAATAAAGCCTGTTCAAACACACCTCATGAAACCACATAGTCTTCTTCATGTACAAACAATTGAAATTGGTCCAGATTTATTTGGATATTTTCCCTCAAACACACCAACAATTTTATTATTATACGGCATAACATGCAACATACTGTCATAATATTTGATTTATTTTGGCAAACTTGAATAGGTCGGCCAACAACACATGAGGTACAAAATAATAGCCAATTAATCCAATTACTAACATTGAATGATACTACTTCCCGTTCATAAAAAAAATTATCATCTCTTAACACGAATATTAACACTTAATAAAATGTAAATGAAGTTATTAGTTCAATAGAGATCTCACTTTAAATTTGAATAAATTTATATGGACCTCACTATACTATAAATGAGAATGACAAATTTTTATGGACAAATCAAAAAGAAAATTATGTTAAATTTTTCGTGGATGGATAGATTATTCATTATTATTTGATAATCCCCTATTTCTTTCTGAAATATGTCAAAATATAATTCACTTTTAAAATTTAAATTGCATTAATTTTTTTACTAAGATAACTTAATTTAATATTTGTGAAGATAATATATGAAATAATATATAAGAGTACATTTTCAAACAACATTAATTATATTTTCTTAATATTTATGAAAAAACAATGTGGATGATTAAAGTGAGACGGATAATTTTGAATTATAATTCATACACCCACCCTCACGCACACTAAATCGCACACTAAATCACTCAAAGGATCTATGAAATTTATTATTTTAATGATATTTAATATTATAAATTATATTTAAATTTTACTTCATTTGTCTTATTCTAATAGGCTCATTTTTTTTTTTGGACGTCCCATTAGAATAAGCTCGTTTTTCATTTTGAGTAGAAATTAATGTACTTAATTTGGTATAGACCACATCACTTTCCTGCTAAAAATAAATTTCTTAATCTCAATGTCCAAAAGAAATGAAACATATTAGAGTGTGACGGAGGGATTTTTTGTTAAAATTAAAATTTACAAAAGAAAAACATATTACTATATCTTAACTTTAGATTTATAAACCTTAATAATGAATTAAAATTGAAATTAAATGATAAAAAAATAATTATACACACTAATTGAATGAAATAAACTCCAGTTAATAACCATAAAACTAAATTAAAACATAAAAAATTGAAATTGAAGAAAAAAATATAAAGAATTAAAAGTAAAACAACAAATGTGATATACTGAATTTCAAATAGATCGTCATTCACTAAATACTCCATCAGTCTCATTAAAAACAACTCACTGGTTTTCAGCACACGAAAATTAAGGTTAATGTATAAATTTATAGGGCTAACTCATTTGCAAGAACTAAATATTTTCTTTTATAAACTTAATTTATTTTTTGTGAGACGGTGTAAAATAAAGGGTTAAGTATCAATTTAGCCCCTAACGTAGAGGCCTCTGTAGCCAATACAACCCTATGCGCAGGGGTGTCTCAACTAAACCCCTAAGGTCCATGTTTTGCGTCAAGTAAACCCCTCCGTCTAACGGAGAGTTAACTCCGTCCGAATTTTAAATTTTTTTTTTGTGGGGCCCACCATTAAGGGCAAAACATGTTCTCCCTCTCGGTCTCCCTCCTGCTGCCGCCTCCAGACGGCAGCGCCGCCACCGGAGCCGGCGGCCCTGCCTCCTCTCCCTTCCCCCTTCTTCCTATCTCCCTTCTTCCCTCATCTCTCGCCCCCTTCGACCTCTCTCCCTCTCTCTCGTTCTCCCTCTGTTTTCTCCTCACCACAGCTGCGCCCAACCGCCACCGCCTCTCACCAATCGTCGGCGACCCATTGTCAAATCCATCACCGAAACCCATTGTCACTGCATAAGGACAATTTGAAGAAACCACAATCTATTTTCAGATAGATATCATAACAAAATCATGTCACAGATGATAGACATATGGACCTTTACATCGATCGATCACTTGGAACAAAGACGGAAGAATGAAATAAAAACTTACAAGTTTAATCTTGATACGGGGATGTTTGGGCTGTGTTCGACAGGTCCATGGAGGAGGAAGGGGGCAGCGGTTTCGGCCGTGATACGAAGAGGAAGAATCGCAGGTGGTAGTGGGGGTGAATCGGCTTGCCGGAATTTAGAGCGAAGAGATATTAGGGATTGAGAAATTGGGGATTTCCTGTGGCATCAGAAGGAGAGAGAGGCGAGATGGGGAGAACGAAGAGGGAAAGAGTGAGGCGCCGCGGCTTGCCGGAATTTAGACCGAAGAGATATTAGGGATTGAGAAATTGGGGATTTCCTGTGGAATCAGAAGGAGAGAGAGGCGAGATGGGGAGAACGAAGAGGGGAAGAGTGAGGCGCCGCGGCGACGCTGCTGTTGTCGCCGACGATTGGTGAGAGGCGGTGGCGGCTAGGCGCAGCTGTGGTGAGGAGAAAACAGAGGGAGAACGAGAGAGAGGGAGAGAGGTCGAAGGGGGCGAGAGATGAGGGAAGAAGGGAGATAGGAAGAAGGGGGAAGGGAGAGGAGGCAGGGCCGCCGGCTCCGGTGGCGGCGCTGCCGTCTGGAGGCGGCAGCAGGAGGGAGACCGAGAGGGAGAACATGTTTTGCCCTTAATGGTGGGCCCCACAAAATAAAAAAAATAAAAAAAAATTAAAATTCGGACGGAGTTAACTCTCCGTTAGACGGAGGGGTTTACTTGACGCAAAACATGGACCTTAGGGGTTTAGTTGAGACACCCCTGCGCATAGGGTTGTATTGGCTACAGGGGCCTCTACGTTAGGGGCTAAATTGATACTTAACCCTAAAATAAAAAACGAGTCATTTTTATTGGGATACCGAGAGTAATTTATTTATGGTGCCACGTGGGATCCAAAGCCACCCTCGCTATCACAAAATGTAGTTATACAGTTACACTCCCTCACTATCATTTTAAAACCCCATCCCTCTCCCCTCTCTCTCTCTCTCCCTCACTACATTTTCAAGAATATGGCCAAACGGTGGCTGCCGTTAGCAAACCTTGTATTCCTCCTCCTCCTCTTCACACACTCACACAGCGCCACCCACCCCGCCGACGTCGCCGCCCTCCGTGATATCAAGAACTCCCTCACCGACATCACCTCCGCCGCCCAATTCTTCTCCACTTGGGACTTCTCCTCCGCCGCCGACGCCGACCCTTGCTCCTCCTTCGCCGGCGTCACCTGCTCCGCCTCCCGCGTCACCATCCTCACCCTCGGCACCGGCCTCTCCGACTCCCCCGGCCTCGCCGGCACGCTCCCCGCGGCCATCGCCCGCCTCGCCGCCCTCACCCAGCTCATCCTCTTCGCCGGCATTGTCACCGGCCCCATCCCGCCGGAGCTCGCCGCCCTCCGCCGCCTCCGGGTCATCTCCCTCGCCGGAAACCGCCTCACCGGCGCCATCCCGCCGGAGATCCTCCGCCTCCCGGCCCTCCACACCCTCGACCTCAGCCGCAACCGCCTCTCCGGCGCCGTCCCGCCGCCGCTCGCGGCGGCGCCCCAGCTCAAGATCCTCGTCCTCGCCGGGAACCGCCTCACCGGCGAATTCCCCGGCGACCTCCCGCCGCAGCTCCTCCACCTCGACCTGAGCAGCAACCTCCTCACCGGCGAGTTGCCGGCGAAATTGCCGGCGGCGCTCCGGTACCTCTCGGCGGCGAACAACCGCCTGCGGGGGTCGCTCAGCGGATCCGCGCTGGACCCGTTGAGCGACCTCGCCTACGTGGACCTGAGCATGAACGAGCTGAGCGGGCCCGTCCCGGGCCCGCTGCTCCGCCGCGGCGTGACGTCGCTCCTCCTCCAACGGAACAATTTCTCCGGAGGGCTGCCGGAGTCGCCGCCGTGGGAGGCGGTGGCGGGATCGACGGTGGACCTGAGCCACAACTTCCTCTCCGGGGAGGTGACGGCGGCGCTGGCCGGGGTGGAGACGCTGTTCCTCAACAACAACCGGCTGAGCGGCGGCGTGGCGGCGGAGTACGCCGCGAGCGTGGCGGCGGGCACCATGAAGACGCTCTACCTCCAGCATAACTACCTGACGGGGTTCCCGTTGGGGGTGGGGTCCGCGCTGCCGGAGGCGGCGGCGGTGTGCGTGTCGTATAATTGCATGGCGGCGCCGCCGCTGGGGCTGGCGGCGTGCCCCGACAGCGCCGGAGAGCAGCTCTCGAGGCCGGCGTATCAGTGCAACGGATTCCACAATTCTTTGGATTGATTGATTTTTCATATTTTTTTTTTGTCTTTTTTTTTGTTTTGAATTATAACGGTTGCTATTATTAACCGGCTATACTATGCAACACAAGATGTAATAACCAGAAATTGAAAGAAAATTACAAGAAAGTAGAGATACTGCAAAAGAAAAAAATGAGATAGAGAAAACTGATTATTAAATCATGTGTTGCATAGGATTCATATAGTTTGTAATAGTATTGTATAGAATAGAAAGAGTGGGAATCTATGTTAATTTTTTTTTTAAAATTTCATATTTTGTTGAATATGTTGTTGGCTTTGAAATAAATTTTTGTCTTCATCGCTTTATATCTTTCAACTAAATTGGAAAACTTGTGTAGTTGAAATTCGACTTAATATTCTATAGTTACATAACTTATAATTAGACAAATTAAGTGACGTGTAGTTCTCAAGGAAGAAAACGGTAGAATTCGAACTCTTGTAAATATGTGTTTTTTTTTTCTCAAATAATTTGAGGTAATTGTTGTGTCCTTTTATTGAGTGAGCTAATAAAAAAAGTTATTAAAATGAATTAAAAAAATAATAATAATAATAAAAAACAAAACATCAACACTTACAAATTTACCCTTATGTATTATAATAATGAACAACCACAAAATTCATTAATCATAAATTGACCATATTTTATCTATAATTAGTAATCAAAAGTTCTTAATTGTGAATTTACTTTATTTTACCTGTATCTTACGATTAAAAAAATTCTTAATTGTAAATTAATCTTATTCTACCTACAATTTACAACCATAAAGATCGTGAGTTGACCCTATTTTGCCTATAATTTACGATCACGAAACTTTAGTTGTGAATTAATGACAAAATAGTGTTTTAAGTCAAAAATTGTTTATTTTTAATTGTTATAGCTATCAATATAAATGAAAGCCACTATTTTGATACATTAATTCCTTTTCATATGTACAAATCGTGTATTTATTGAAATTAATTGAATTGGTGAAGAACATATCGGAACGTTCACATTTACAAAATTGAAGCACCACTTTGTAGCATTTATAAATCAAAAACTTTGTAGATCACAATAATTTAATTTGAATTAATGGGGTTAGGAAATAGGAAGCTAGCTAGGGCATGCAAATTGCATTTCTTAATTAATTGCTGGGACGCCTATGCGCCGCATGTGTTATGTGTAGATACACCTAACATAATCCAAATAAAGCCTACATGTCTATCTATTTATATACGATCTATATTTACATGTTTACTAGGTTTCTAAACATCTTATCTAATAACGATAATATAATATTGTCGTACACGAACCTTATTCATTATACGCACTCCATCAGATTTATATTTGCTGACATCGAAGCACAGTTCAATTAATAAAACATTTTTCCTCTAGTCATTAGACTGGCTTCTTATCTAATAATAATATAATATTATCGTACGCGAACCTTATTCTTTATCCACACACCATCAGATTTATATTTACTGACATCGAAGCACAGCTCAATTAATAAAACATTTTCCTCACGAAAGAAATGAGAAATCACTATCGATTCTCCTTTTTCCTAAAAAATCTCTCCCCCAAAAAAAAAAGATTGTAACCATGAATATTATTTGTTGCTTTATTTGTAATATTGTTATGTCATTTTATTACAAATCACAATGCATATTCCTTTCAAGATTCCCAAATACAATTTTTATTTTTAAATGTTGAGAATCTATTTCCACCAAAGTTCAATGACTACTTTCAAAGATCCAACACAAAAGTGTAAAAAGAGTAATCCTTTTATATATTACTCAAAAGCACAAAAATAAGAATCAAAAAGGTTTTGGTGATGGAGTATTTATTTACTTATTAAGGGAAGGAATATTTATTTTTAAATTAGTGAAAAGGAAAAAAAATAAAAATAAAAATAAAAAAGGAAGGCATTACAAAATTACAATCATTTATGGGCGCACGCATAGCAGCGGGGGTTTGCACATGCTTGCCGGTGTCGGTGATAGTGGGCCCCATTTGAGAGCATCAGCCAATGGGATCTCTTCTCTCTCTATAGGCCTTTTACTTGTAATAAATTATCTCTGCCCTTTTTATTTTCTCTCACTTTCAAGTAAAGATTTGTAAGTTGAGTTAATGGGCTCAATTAGCACTTCTTGGATAAGAAAAGGAAAAAATGTCCACCCAAATAAAAATATGGAAAAACTAGCCTTTTTTAATGTAAATGTACAATTATACCCTTAATACTGTTACACACTTTTTCGGAAAAGTGTGTAATAACGTAAAAATGTGTAATTGCAAAAAAGTGTGTAACAGTGTAAAATACACTGTTACACATTTTTTCAAAAATCGTGTAATAGTGTATTTTACAATGTTACACACTTTTTCTCAAAAATGTGTAATTACGTAAAAGTGTGTGATTGCGAAAAAGTGTGTAACAGTGTATTTTACACTGTTACACACTTTTTCGCTTATAAAATGTGTGTAATAGAGTATTTTATATTGTTACACATTAAAAGGGTATTTCAGTCAAAAATGCTATTATTTCCATATTTTTATTTGTATGGCTAGAATTTCCTATAACTAAAAGGTTTTAGCTAGAGTAGGGTGCTGCCTCTTGTAAGTTTGTGTATACGTTGTTTGCTTGTGCTGTGAAAATTGAAATACACGTTAAATGATGAGAGAGAGAGAGAGAGAGAGAGAGAGAGAGAGAGAGAGAGAGAGAGAGAGAGAGAGAGAGAGGGAGAGTAAATAAATAAATATAAATAAAATAAATTTGAAACATAGGTTATTCGAATTTCGAAATGGAGAGAGGGAGCTAGAAGCTAAATAAATATATACACGGTTTAATTATAAATGTAGGGTTATTTGAAATAATAATACTATTTGAATTAAATGTATCCGGATAAAAAATAATTAAATACTTTAATAATTGATTTATTTGAATTTCGAAATGGGGAGGGGGAGCTAGAACCTAAATAAATATATAAGGTTTAGTTATAAATGTAGTGTTATTTGAAATAATAATTGTCTATTTGGATAAAATATGTCTAGATAAAAAAATAATTAAATACTTTAAAATTTTATTTTATTTAAAATTTAGGTTCAAAATAAAAAAATATTTAATTTTATTATTTTCTCCACATTATAGTTTTTTTTGTAATTTTTTGATCTTCATAAAAAAATTGCAATGTAGAGAAAACAATAACACTAACTAAATCCTTTTTTTAAATTGAAAAAAAATAAAAATAAATCATTTTTTAAAAATATTTAACTTTTTTTTATCCGAACATATTTTTTATCCAAACATATTTTATCTGATCAAATAAAAAAAATGATTCATTTTAAATATTTGATTAAAAAAAGATTTAGCTAGTAAAACTAACTAAAGTATGGAGAAAATAGTAAAACTAGTTACATCATTTTCTATCTAGAATAATAAAAAAAAATTAAGGGATCAATTTTATATTTTATTTTTTCTAGTTGATCAATTTATGACTAGTCACAGACTCACAATATAGTCAAATAGAACAAGAATCGGTGTGGCATTTCTTGGCCGTGAAGAAGATGATAAGTTTTAGCCTGTGTTGCATAGGTACGGAGATGCGGTATATCTAATTATTAAAATTTTATGATATATAATGCTTATAAAATATATACAATTTAAATTTTTTTAAATTAATTATATGTAATTTATATTTTATTTTACCCAAAAGTTAAGCATTTTCAATTATATAAGTTAATTGAACAACAATATAACGATTCAAATATTATTAGTCCAATATATAAGTCATAACTGAAAATAAAATTATCAAAATAACCTTGTGTAGGCGTTCCGTGCACGAGACACGTGAATTTCGCCTATTGAATTTGCGAATCCGGTTTATTTTTATAAATTGTTTTAAAAGATACGCCACGTGGCGAATCGGGTGCGAATCCAACGAGAATCCGAGAGAATCGCACTCTAAAAGAATCCGATTCGTCGTACATGCTAATTTTTGAAGAATCCGTGCATCATAGGTATTAGCTTTATTTATAAAAATGGGCGCAACAAATTTTGGATCCAAATATCAATCTGTCTATTCCAAATCTCACATTGAGGAAGAAAATAAGTACTCCCTCCGTCCCATGAAGCGTGACCCATTTCTTTTCGGCACGGAAAATAAGAAATTAATATTTTGTACGTTAAGTGTGGTAGGTGAAAAGGTGAATAAATGATAAATTTTTTGCTATTTTTAGAAACAGGTCAAGTTTCGTGGGACAACCCAAAAAGAAAAGTGGATCACACTTCGCGGGACGGATGGAGTATTATTTTTTAAGAAAATAAGACATAATCTTTTTAATAAAATGAATATTTTAAAATTTTAAAGATCGTGCAACATTGTAATCGAACCCAAAACCTTCGGTCTCAAACATTAACCACGCTACCGAATATTGTTGAGTGTTATCTTTCTAATTCTTATTCATTCTTCACCAAACACATGTCACACATTACTCAAAGCAAATCCAAAAGATGAATGCAGTTGGAACTTTTTCAACTTTTAAGAAGTTGCTTTATTTATTTCAGTAAATAATGATTTTAAATTATATTCTCTATTATCTCCACTAGGTTAACTAGTCATCATACTAACTGTTACATTCAACACTTAATCCAATCTTCTAAATTTTATTTCAAGCACACAATACCATAGGAGGGGTCCAATATAATTACTGTATAATTCAAGGCAAATAAATTTTGCTCAACACTACCAAGTTTATGTGACATTCAAAATGAATTATTAATTGACAACTCAAACATAGTAATGAGATTTAAATGGGCAGGGCTCACACCATTCATCAAATCTAGGGCCACAACATCAAATGTTCCTAAAAACACAAGGTGCAAGTAGGGTACAAAAAGATTATTGCAGATCCAATCTGGTCAAGTCAAAAGCAAGCACACTTCTTTTCAAGCAAACTTACTAATACCATCTTTTTGTTACTTTTCATAATTTCTTAACCAATTTGGGATTATATGATTATAAATCCAACATCTGTGAACAATAGCAATGCCTCAACAGCATAAGGTGCATTGAAGACTAAAAAGTTGATTGCCCATAAGCATGTAGAGAGAAAACAGAGGCGGTACGTGGTTTGTTTGGGAAAAATGTGGTTCCTGCTAAAGTAGTGATTCTTTCCTGCCTTCTCCCGATAAAGATGTACTATGATGCTATGAGTAAAAAGAGTTTTATCATTCTCTTTCAAGAAGTTTTGCACGAACCGAACATCTACCCTTCCTATATTTTCGGCTAAGGCTAACCATTTATGAGGGGGGTAGTTAGTTCACCTGCTAGCAACTTGATCTTGAAACGAGGCACATAGCATGAGAAGCACCAGCAGCAACAGAAAGCACGTTGTGATCTCCTAATCCATCATCATCGGAGAGAAATTTAACCTCAATAGGTGACGGTTGAAATTCGGGAAGTCCAGGAACGCCAAGTTGACTATCTGCAGCGTTGCCCCACATGTATAACCTCCCCTTGTCTGGATAAACAAAGAACTTTTTCTCAGTAATCCCTTTATAATTTGTGGAGTTGTCTAACGAATTACGTAAGCAAAAGAAACGGAAAGAGAGTTTGCAAATTGAGAAACAGTATTGGCCATATACTGAAAGAACAGAAATCCAAGACTGACCAAAAATCAAATTTTGCAATTCAGAGAATTGTTTCATATTAAGTTATTAACAATAAAAACGTTTGTGCGGATATAAGTTGGTTTTTCCTACCAGTTACAGCAGCTGATGATGAACCTCCACAAGCAATATAAGTGACCTTCTCATTAGCTAAGGCCTCAACAGGTTCAGGAACTTTTCGACTATGAAGGGAAGAGTGACCTAGTTGACCATGTCCTCCATGCCCCCATGAAAGAACTTCTCCCTTATCTGATAATGTATGCACGGTATGGCAATGTTAGGTACATATAAGTTTCCACTAAAACTTATATGGAAAAAGTTATTGGAGTTATAAGATTCGCATTTGTGCATACCAGTCAAAGCAAGAGAATGATATCCACCACTAGCTATTTGCACTAAACGAACATCTTTGAGACTGGGAACAGGTTGGGGTTTCCAGCCACCGATTTTGTCACCTCTACCAAGCTCATAATTGGAGTTCGCTGCCAAGGAAAGACATTACGCATAAAATTTCAACTATGCTGGAAAGTCTAAATGGTTCTGGCAATTTGTTATTTTTTGTAAATTGAACTTCTTTTTCCAGTTTATGCAATCACAATTACTCAGGGATCAATTATCATCGCAACTCGGTCTAGCACCTAAGAACATGGAGAATAACTTGATGAAGAATCGGTTCAATTTTCTTCCATATCTATGATTCAAGGCAGGCTCATATTTCATACATTATCTTCATATTCATTAGCATATACGTTTCTCAGCAGAAGTAACTATAACATCAGAAACTAGGAAATGGAATGCTTACCACCCCAGTTCCAAAGCTGACCCCCTTCAGTTAATGCCATCGTGAAAAAGCCACCGCACGAAACAGCAGCCACTGGCCCCGGCATTGCTTTTACTTCAGTAGGCGTGCCAAGACCACCAGCAAAATCTGGGCCACGACCAGGACCAAGGCCCAATCTACCATCCCCTTCATCTCGCCCCCAAATATAGAGTTTCCCTTTTTTTCACAATATCATAGTCAGAAATTTAGAAACAATAAACTAGTTTGAAAAATACAGCAGTAAATTAAAACTTCTCAGTATATTCAGACTTGTAATACCAGAATCCAGACGTGACAAACCCAAGCAGCACGAGGTCATGGTATAATTAATTCTCTCTTTATCCTCATGCCACTTTTATGATGCATATAATACTATTTAAGCTAATGAGATGAGATAACTACCACTGAGGCAACATAAACATACACTCGGGAGTGCAATGCTAGGAGGATTAACCAACGGAATCAAGTCACACTATTTATGATGGACGACTGGGTTAAAAATAGCAACAAGTCAACATATTATACAATAGTTTTAAGCTTTCAATAATTCACAAAGTCAAATTACCCGAAGACCTAGAAAAAAAGGACTTGTCCGCTTTAACAAGAATAAAAACCCTCGAGAGAACAAGTAGCTAACCAGACTTGGTGATGGCAGCTGTATGTGTACCACTGGTTGCAATATGGCACATTTCTTCATCCCAAGATCCTTTTACCATTTTAGGCAACAGCTCTCTGTGATAGACCGAATGCCCAAGGGCACCAAATCCACCATAACCCCTGAAGACTTCATTTCGTAAAACGAGGTATCAAGATTTGCAAACAGTATAGCCTGATCCAAAATCGATGGTGTGCACAGAACATGCAATGCAACATATCTTTTACAAACACATTTAAAATTTAAATATCGTTCATACGCAGAAGTGTAACCCGTATTTCAAACCACGACAAACATCTCACTCCTAAGCTATAGAAAGAATCAGAAGACTGATGTTCCACCATGAGAGAACAATTCTAAAGATTTCCACCATGAGAGAACAATTCTAAAGATTTCCACAAAATGAGTTCTGATTATAGAGATTTTAGTTCTTTCAAAAACGCCAATTACTCAGAGTGGCAAGTTCCCAAATAATCAACACAGTAAACAGAACTAAATTAGCTAACATATGAACATTTTCCTCTGATCATTAGCTACAAATCAATCAAAACTAAACTACCAATACGAAACAGACTGACCAAGTAAATATGCGGCCAAGGACATCGAGGGCGACGGAATGGAGACCGCCGAGAGCAACGCTTCTAACGTCAGATTCCAGATTAGGGTTCAGCGTGGGAACAAAAGCCGAGGTCTCATGGCCGAATCCAAGCCTCCCGCCGTCACCTTTGCCCCAAATCCACAGCTTCCCGTCCACCAGCAGACCGGAATGGAACAGTCCGCACGAAATCCCCACCTCCAATGGCGGCTCACCATCACTCAGCTGAGGGAGACGGCCAGGGATTGAGCGAGAGAGGGAGAAATTAGGTGGGGCAATGATGGTGCATACAGGCGCCGGATATATCCTGATTTCCTCGATTCCGCCACCGAGCTGGCCGGAGGCGCCACGGCCCCATGAGAGGAGCTGGAGGGTGACGGATTGCTCGGCGGCGGCGGTGCTTGGGGAGTTGCTGGAGTAGTCGTATATAAGAGGAGGCGAGTTGGTGGCGGAAGTGGATAGGCAGCGCGACCAATTGCGGTGGGAGGTGGAAGAAGAGATTGACGCGAGGATGCGGCGGCGGACGGCCATCGCCGGCGGCAGCGAGGTTTGGGGTTTTGGGGTTTAAGCTGGGCGTGCGATTTAGTTTTACAGCAGCTTAAAACAAAACAAAATTACAAAAATTTGAGCTAAAATTGTCATTTGGTATATATATATAGGCTTTATTTATTCAAGCTTGTGTGTGCGATTTCTCTTTCCAAATTCAAATAAAATACTGAGAGAGCTTGGTTTAACTAGTAGAGTTCGGGGAATATCCCAAGCCAAATTATATTATAATCTATATTTTTTAGAATATTATATTTAAAAATAAAATTTTATAAATTTTATATATTATTTAAAATAGTTCTAACAAAAATAGTAACATTAAAATGAAGATAAAATTATTTTATAATTGGAGCCTTATAAAATGAATGATCAAGATTTTAACAAAACTTTTTTTTATCTAATGAACACTATTATCTCTTTAAAGTTTTCACCAAAATACATAGATATTTATTCTTTCAAATTTTCTATTAGTGTAGAAAGAGTTTTTGGAACTTTTAATTACTTTTTATAAATCAGTATTTCACAACATATTTTTTGAGATGTTAATTGGCTGTAAATCCACAAACTATTAGTGAATTTTGGTATTTTTTCAATTCTATAAAGTTGTAATGCTAATACATAAACTTTAGTCAATCCCAGAATTTGCCATGAAATTAATTATGATAAAATTGCTACAATATTAAAGTTCATGTATTTTTTTTTACATCTTTTAAAGTTCATGTGTAAAACCAAACTACCCCAAAGTTAGTGTATTTAGGCGCCAATAACTCTTAATTAATTAATTAAAAATTAAAATAAATGTTGCTTGTAAATTTGTAATGCAGAATTCAAGTTTATAATTAGTAATTTTAATTTGGAGTGTTTAGTTTGCTTGGTGATCAATCCAATCGAATTGGAATCATTTGATTGATTATTTTGCGAACCATAACAAAAGCACTTGAGATTTAGTGTTCCATTTTTTTTTTATGTTTTACTGTGTACCAATTTTAAATTTTTATGCATCTTTCTATTTTAATATAATTTTTATTAACTTATGAATTATTATATCGAATTAGAGTATTTTTTATCTTTAGCATTTAATTTTTATTTAGTAGTTAATAATGAATTATTATGATTAGTAAATTCATAATTAGGGTTTATGATTCTTTTAAGCAGGATCTTTTCATTATAAATATTAATTATGATTCATTATATATAACAAATTTAATTTTTACAATTATAAAAAAATTATTTTTAAAAATGAACATTACTATTAAAAACAATAAATTATGTGTGGGACATAAAAAAATATCAAGACATTATGAAATGAAATAAAAATAGTGATATATTTTTTATGCGGTTTATTTTTATTATTATGATAAGTCCGAGTTAGGGACTATAGTTGCAAGCCTAATTTTTGAATCAAGAGTCATTTTCCTTGTTAAACACGAGGTTTGTATTGTGACTTTTTGGTGTTTTTATGTAATAAAGTCATGAAGATAATATTTAGACAAGAGACTTATTTTGCATGTAATTCAAAAGGCGAAAAGGATATCATTAATTATGTTATTTTAATGTTGCACGTAATTAGTGTTGAGCCATTGTTCATCAAGAACAATCTTTGATACGTATAAATATAATTTTTTCGCACTCTTTTGAAATAATGAAATTTATTTATGCATTTAAAAATAGTAAAATATTTATCTAAAAGAAAAAAAATATAGATATTAATATCTACGTACAAGAATCAACGGATTAAATAAAAACGATAAAGCACACTCAGATTTACATTTGCCGATTTGGTCATGAAAACCTACATCTACATGAAGTTGTCGGGATTTTCACTATATTTTGTGTGGGATTACATTTACAAATTGAGATGGTAAAAAGAGAGTGTTCTAAAATACTTATAAGAACCATATTTATAAGCTATAAAGTAAATTTGACCCCTAAAAAAGTCATTAATTTAAATAATTAAACCTAAGCCCTTATTACAATAATCTTCATTAAACGTGATTTAAAGAGATACTCCCTCCGTTTTTTATTAAATGTCCCCAGCCGTCAAAATACGCATATCAATAAAATAAGATATTTTACATTTGTAACCTTAGTAATTGTCATAATAAATGCATATATACAACTAATTATTACATTCATACAAGTATTAAATAAGGATAAAATAAGAAAAATGTCATAAATATATTCTCAAATTTTGAAATGGAACACTTATTGAGAAACAAAAAAATGAGCTAAATGGGACACTTATAAAAAAACGGAGGGAGTATCATAATATTGTCCTAATCATAATATTTGAAGTCATAAAGGTTAGTGTAGATGATAGATTTGAGTAGTTTGTTGGTTTGTTGGTTGTAAAGTTTTGCTTACACTGTTCACTTGGTAATAAAATTCATTCTAATTACCAAAAAAAAAAATATTGTCCTAATCAATTATTATTACCTATGTATATTGATCTACTTATGACAAAGAAAAATGAGACAAAACTCATTAAGGGCCCGTTTGGTTTTCAGTATGGGATTAATCAGGATAAAATTTATCCTGATAATTTAGTGAGGATTAGTCTTGATTTTTTTATCTCACATGGGTGTTTGGTATTATTAGTTATTAATCCCATAAAACTGTTTGGTATTCCTTAGAATAGATTGGATTAACAACTCAAAAACCTAAATTGTCCTCCCATATTTTCATAAATGCCAAGCGTGCATCTCGATAAT